>NW_022900950.1:24090880-24113372 GCF_012274545.1 Fukomys damarensis
GAGGGAGAAAGAAAGGGAGGGGAGGGGAGGGGAAGGAGAGAGGAAGAGGGAGAGGGAGAGGGAGAGGAGACTATACCCATCAGATCCAAAAACGAAACTGAAAGTCCCAGGTGACATTCTAGCGATTTTCTGCTTTCCTGTGGCACTGGCAGAGGCAGATGAACAGTCTGATTCCCTGCAGCTGCTAAGCTACTGAGCATCCCAAGGCTTTTTACTAGCTTTCTCCACAAATGTACCCAGACATACAGTTATGTTACCTATTCTGGAATTGCCTCCTCATACCAGTATTACAGCTTGTTCAAGTCAGAATGAAATGGTGGGCAAAATTAATGGAAATTAAGTGAAGTGTGCTGGGGTGGTCATTCCAAGAACCTGTGCCTTCTGTCACTGAAAGCCAAGAAGACTGTCAAGGGGACTCAGGGGCAGATATCCAGACACTGATAAAGGTCACTGTGGGGTCAAGAACAGTCACAGTTGTTGTTTCTTTCTCCTCTTCCATCCTACATCTTCCCCAGTGTGTGTCACAGCTGGTGTTGGATGTTCCATGCAAAGACTGCCCAAATGATACTATTAAGCAACTGAACTCCAGGAAAGCCCAAATCATTTGTGTAAATAGCTCCCACTTCTTCCTTCTCCTGATTAACCCATGCCCAGAGTTATTCCAGCTTGGCAAAGTCAACTGCCCCTTGTCTTTCAAGCCTCTTCCACATTCTTCAGGAGACTATATCAAAGGAACATTAGTTATCAACCTTCTCCATGGAATACAGTATTCTCCCTTACCCATGAGCAATTTGTTCTAAGACCCCCATTGGTTGCCTGAAACCTCAGATAATATTGAATCCTATACATGCTACACAATTACATATACATCCAAGGCAAAGTTAAATTTAATTTTAATTCAAAGTTAATTTTAATTTTAAGTATACAGTGTTTGCAAAACACAGTAAGATATTAACAACAATAACAGCATAGATTTTATCAACTGCAGCAGACTGAGAACTAATGTCTTTTCACTTAAAAGAAGCATACTTTACAATTTTTCTTTTGTTTTTTGGTATTGGGAATTTTACTCAGGACCTCATGCTTGCCAGACAGGCATTGTGTGGCTGAGCTACATCCCCATCCTACAACTTTTCTTTGGCATATCCAAATTGTTAGCATTTCTACTCTTGTGCATTGGGGCCTTGTTAAGTAAAATAATGATCACCTGAACTCTAACATTGCAAAACCATGGCATCAATCTGGTAATAAAGAGGGCTATTAAGTGACTAACAGGTGGGTAATGTATGTAGCATAGATACCCAGAGTACAGGGGTGATTCTTGTACTAGGAGGCTGTAATGGAAGGGCTGAGGATGTAGCTCAGTGTGAAGCCCTGTGTTCAATCCCCAGCAAGAGGGGTGGGGAGACATTCAGGAATAATAGAAAGAAATTAATTTTATACTCAAAAATAATCAAGTAAAAAAAGATACAGGGAAAACTGTATTGAACACATGAGGAAAATAGATAAATCTGCTATACAGAAAACTTCCAAAATTTATATAGTTGCTCCACCCTTAGAGAAATGAAGCAGGACTTTCAACTCAAGTGTAGCCTACACATAGTGCCTTTCTTTCTAAAAGTGCAGCACGAGGGGCTGGGGATGTAGCTCTGCCCTAGCATGCGGAAGGCTCTGTGTTGGATACCCAGCACCAAGATAGAAAGAGAGAAAGACAAAAAGAGGAGAGGAGGGAGGAAGGAAAGAAAAAAGGAAAGAGGGAAAGGAGGAGAAGGAAGAAGAGAGAGGAGGGGGAGAGGAGGAAAGAGGCTAGGCAAGGGGAAAGCCAGTTTCCAGTGAAGAAATCTGAGAAATGCTGAGTCGGCCAGGTGCTGAAGGCAATGTTAGTGGTGAAGCTGCACTCAGTGTGCACTCTGACTGTGAGGTACCAAGAAGGGCCCTTCACCTCTATGCTTCTCCACCCCAGTCTCATCATAAGAAAATGGAGGACATTCTACCAAACATATGAACAACCCTCCTTAACACTGCCAAGGCCATGACAAACAGACAAACTGAGAAACTGAGAAACTGTCACAGTCAAAAGGGGCCAAAGAGAACACGAAAGTTCAATGGAACATCATATCCCGTTGGGTCTTTGGAACAGAAAAATAGATATTATAGAAAAATGAAGGAAATCTAAATAAATTATGGATTTCGGTGAATTATAATATTTCAATATTGGTTTATTAATTGTAACAAATATAGCAGACTATTATAAACATAAATAATTTGAGAAATTTAGGGGGGAGGAATACATGTGAACTCTGTAATATGTTATCAGCTCAACCCCTCTATAAATCTAAAACTGTTCTAAAGTATGTCTAGAAATTAAAAAGCCACACGATTATTTGATATATTTGCAAAACATAAAATTCAGCAATTATTTGTGATAGTAGATTGTATTTATGGAATCTACTTCTTACATAAATAAATGAATTATTTTTCAAAAGCTCTTGACAAATGTGGAATAGAAAAGAATTTCCGGAAAGAAAAAAATATGAGACAATGAAAAAACGGAAATAGTGTTTATAAATGGGGAGGGGAGGAGGGGGTGAAGGGAGGGCACAGAAAGGGGGAAAAATGAGAACCAAGACCTGTCAGGTAAAGATACAAGATCCCAATAATGAATGTAATTGTACTGTATACCGAGAATGTACCAATAAACTCAATAAAAGAGAAAAAAAAGAAAAGAATTTCCTTAATCAAACACATCAATTTTTTGTTTGTTTGTTTGTTTTGAGGTAGAGTTATAGTTCAGGTCATCCCTGAACTCACTATTAGGCTGTCCTCAAACTTGCAGCAATCCACCTGCTTCAGCCTCCCAAAAGCTGGGATTACAGATGTGTGCTACTATACCTGAATCAAAAATATCAGATTTAATTGGGAAACATTAGAATTCCACTTAAAATCAAGGGAAGAACAGGGTGCCCATTTATACCACCCTACCCCATATTAGAAGGTGAGCTAACTTCACATAATAAATAAAAGGAAACTAAAAAGGTTATGATTGAAAACAGTGGTAAAAATTATTATTTTCAAGTGATAAATGTGTTTATCAAATAAATCCAAGCCAAGCCACGTAAGGACATCAAAACCATTGCCTGCTTCCAACCTTGGCCAGCCTCAGCCACAGATGAGGGACATCAAAGGCCATGGGAGCTGCTGGTCAGCTTTCTCTTTACAATTTACACATTCCTGTAACCACTCCCCCTGTGGCTTTCCCTTCTCCTCCCTCTCAACAGGCTCATCTGTTCCCTTCTCATTTTGAGATGAGAAGAGAAACCAAAGAATTCCACAGGTCTGGTCCGCTGTGAAGTATTCTCAAACAGTGGAGAGGAACCAAAAGGAAGGTTTATGTCACAGCCAAGGTTAAACTTCATTCACACAGCACAAGAAGTACCAGATGGGCCAGTCAGCTCTGTGCTCCCATGATGCATCCCCCACCAAACTCCTAATGCCCAACATCCTGGCATTAGGGCTTCCCTTCTCCCACATCAAACCAGCAATAGCATGATCTAACCAGAAGGTCAACAGACTCCGGGCACAAATGAGTGTGTCTGCTAATACCCTGAACCCCTTAAGCCCCTCTGGACTTTCTAGATCTAACACTAGGGAAAGCTGGTAGCCCCCAGTATAGCAACATTGACTTTCTACCATCGGTCAAGCGGAATTTTAAACAAAAAATACACTTAGATTCATTCATAGGAAAATGGATACATATTGAAGATATACTCCTAAGTGAAATAAATAAGTCCCACATGTGTAAATACCAAATAGTTTCCCTGGTGTGAATATTCTGCAACAATACATAAGATTCTAATAAGATTACTGACATTTAGAAATGGGAGGAAAGGAGCTAAAGGTGTAGGGAAGGTGTGATACGTAGGGGAAGAACAAAAAGGGAAAAGAAAAAAATGTGAGAGAATGAAAAGATGAAAATAAAGTGTTTGTAGATGGGGAGGGGAGGAGGGGGTGAAGGGAGGGCAGAGGTAAGGGGAAAAAATGAGAATCAAGACTTGCCATGTAAAGGTACATGATCCCAACAATGAATGTAACTGTACTGTATCCCTAAATGTACCAATAAACTCAATAAAAAAAAATACACTTAGACAAAATAAAGTTTTATTTCTCACACATCTGGTTTGTTGTCTGAATCTCCCTCATGTATGAACACTATTGGTGCTCAGTACATATTCAGGAGTCACAACCCTTTCCCTAAGTCACGAGGCTCTACACAGCATTGACAGTCTCTGACAATCTTCCCCCAGCAAGCCACAGAGGTGATAGCTTCTGAGAACAAGGACAATGGGTGAGAGATGGAGTCTATATGCTACATTGCTTTGCAATTTTCCTTAAATTTAATGTTGAAGAAAAAAACTGCTGCTCCTGGTACTTTGCTCACTAAGTGAAGGGATTACATGAGGACACCAAATCTCATGTGCAAGTCACTCAGTGAACTCACCCGAATTTAATGATGTAATTCTCCAACCTGTGATAGAATCTGTATCTGCACAAACTTTATGAGAACACAAATTAAAATTCTATTTTAAGGACACAACACACTCATAAGGAAAATACAAAGTTTAATTTTAAGTAAATATATTTGGGGAACGTTGTCTCCCTCCTTACACCCAGGAGTTTTATCTGGATTGGGAGGAGCCATGCCTCTGATCAGGATTGGCAAATTCATACATCACTTACAAACTTTTCTTTTCTTGGAAGGAACTTTCCAAGACTTTCTAATTTATCTCATTCTCCCTAGAGTTAATTAATTAAAGTAGGGTTCCAAGAAGTGAATGCTACTTGTCATCTGTAGCAGAGCACTGGTCTCCAGGCTCCCCTTGTCTTGTCTTGACATCTCCAATCCAGCCAGGCATTCGAGGCCTTGGACTCTGACACTCCAGCCTGACTTTGAGGTGTTTACAGGCTGGGAGTGTAACTCAGTGGTAGAGCACTTGCCTAGGATACCCAAGGGCCCGGGTTCCATCCTCTGCAGCACACACAAGCACTCACACACACCAAAACCCATCAGCCATCCTGCCCGACCGTGAAAACCGAGAAGCAAGTCCCCCAGCTATAGGTACAAGTCCACCTGGGACTTTCGCAACTTTCTCACCTTTCTCCCACCCCTTCTTGGGACCTTGGCTGGGACCTCAGCGTCCAGTACCCCTGCTCAGTGTGACTCCCTGCAGGCCACCCCCAGCTCATCAGCACCAGTGCTTTGTGGGAGAACAGCAATAAAATGAATCTGCCTCCTGAGAAAATTTTAAGAGCCCATGTTATTCTGAGAGTGTGAAGAGAGAAGGCAGGGCAAGTAGTTACCTAACAATTCTACAGAAAGCTTTTGGTTTCTATCAACTCTCATAAAAACCTTTTGTAGAACTGTACAGAGAACATTCAACAAATCCTCCCTTCCTTTATGCCCAGTCAGGGGAATGAAGCACAGGCTGCTTACCACAAATAACTCCAGTTGCAGGCCCCACTCTGGTTATGGTGCTGTCGCTTGCTCTGTGGCATTGTGAAAGCCACTCAGCTCCACTGAACTTTCATCTGCCCATCTAGAAAGTGCTTGTGGCAGCCGTTAACCAGTCAAGGTCTAGCCAGAGAAACAAAAGCAGCAAGAGCAGTGAAGTAAGAGATGAAGTGCAGAGAATCAGCTGAGATGGTTACTGGACTGAGTCGTAGGCTAAAAGCTATCAAGACTGGCAGCTGGGGGCAAGGGGTGAGCCTAAGCTACTGTCACAGGCAGAATTTCTTCCTCCTCTTCTTCCTCTTCCTCCTCCTCTTCTTCCTCTTCCTCCTCCTCTTCTTCTTCTCCCTTGGTGAAGCTTCAGTTCTGCCCTCACCCCTCACCCCCTGTCCTGGCCTACCATGCTGTCTTTATTTTTTGACATAGGGTCTCTATATGTTACCCACGCTGGCCTTGAACTCCTGAACACAGGTGAACCTCCCACCTCAGCTCCCAAGTACTGAGGCTACAGGTTTTACCACTGCCTAGCTACCTCTGCTCTTAAAGTCTTTCATCTGTTTGGATGTCACCTACACCCTCCAGAACAGACTCCCTTGCCTAAGTCAACTATTTGCAGGGCTTTAGTTGCATCTTCAAACCACTGCACAGCAACTTCGATAAATGCTTTGTGTAACTTCAATGACACATCAAGCTGACACTCAAAACACCATTTCCCAGCCATGCTTCAGGAAAGTGGAATGATAAGCCCTGTATCACATACTTGGGAGATTTTAAACTTGTTCTCTTTTAGAAACTTTAGAAACTTGAAAAATTTAATGAAAAAGAATGCATGAATATGAAAGTCTAAACCCCATTCAAAAGCCCTCATATCTGTCAGTGTACACACATGTTACATGGTTGTAATCAGTGGACATAACTATTTTCTGCTATTTTCACCTGACTTTATATCATTCAGTCATGTCTTTGTATTGTTATTTTGTACAAATCTGCCACTTTCCCCAACTAACATAGCATTCATTTAGGCTATTATGCTATAATTTGCCACCATAGTTCCATTTTCTGGCCATTTGAAGAGTTCCAAACATTTGCAATTTTAAAATAACTATTATGAACATACTTACATAAATAACTTTCTAAACTTTTGAGTCACTGTGCTAAGGAAGAATTGCTGGACTAAAAGATGAGAAAAAGCTTGTAGCTGCTATAATGGAGAACTGGCTTGCTATAAGGAGGACAGGACCAATTTACAATCTACCTAAAAATGTACAGGAACCCCTGTTATTCTGAAGTTCCGCTGTCATTGGATGGCTTTTCCCCCAAAGTTTATTTAATAAGTGTATGGTCACCTTGGAAGATCCAGTCCCTCAATCAAACACCTTTTCCCCAAGTTACAGGGTACAATCCTGTTTTCCTCCTGTGTCCACCCCCCACCATACACTGCCTCCTAATGAGCTCTCTTCAGCTAGATCATAAGCTACTCAAAAAGAAAAAACATTCTTGTAGGCTGAGGGTATAACTCAGCAGTAGAGCCTATGCCTAGCATGTGAGAGATCTTCAGTCCCTTCACCTACACAGCAAAAGCAAACAAACAAAACATTCTTACAATTTCTTCATGTCCTCCAGCTCACCCAGTCCATGTAGGCTGCCTTCCCTCCCCTGTCCAGTGCCTAGCCAGAGAGATATGAATGATTTCCTTCTACTTCCAGGTGTCTGTGAAGGACCAGATCTCCCAAGAAGCTCCTGGAGGAAGCTGGATCTATAATGGAAACTTCAGTCTTAGAGAAAAAAGAGTATGTTTTCATAATGATGGGCTAGACTCTGCTCATGCAAATGATGCACTTATTGTTGCTACTTGAACTAATGAACCTCTTCCTCCTAATTTTTGTTTTCAGAGCTGGAGCCCAAGGCCTCATGGATGCTAGCAATGTGATCCACTACTGAGCTACATCTCCAATCTTCTTCCTTCTGATTTAACTTTTAAAATCCAGGCCTGATTTTCCAAAAACTTCAGTTTTTGCAGACTTTCAGTTCCAGAAAATGCCCTTCTAATGGTATATAATAGGGTCCTAGAACCTCTAGAATGTTTGTAGTTGCTTTTTAATTAATTTTTAATTTCCAGACAATAAATTATACATCTTTACAGAGCCAGTGTGATATGTTGGTACATGTAAATATTGTGTCGTGACTAATGTCAGACATCTAGATTACCTCTAATCACAAATATTTATTTCTTTGTGATGAGGATATTCAAAATCCTCTTGTTGTTATTTTGCTTTGTACAATATAATATTGTTAACTGTAACCATCCTTCTGTGTAACAGCACTCCAGAACATATTCCTTCTACCTAGATATGACTTCACACCAGCTAATGAACCTTTCTCCATTCTTCTCTGTTCCCTCCCTTCCCTAGCCTCTGGTAACCACTCTTCTACTCCCTACTTCCATGACCTCAGCTTTTTAAGAATCTAAACATGAATGAGATCATGCAGTACTTGTCATTCATCATTCTAGGCCTGGCTTGAATCCTTAACATTGTAATCTCTCCAGATCTACCCACATTGCCACAAATACCAATATTTTATTCTTTTAATTGATGAACACTATTTCATTGTGATATATACATATATAATCACACATGCACACACACATACACATAACCTATCAGTTGGTGGACACTTAACGTTGATTCCATAGCTTCGTTATTATAAATGGTACTGCAATAAGCACAGGAGTGCAGATGTCTTCTCCTTCAAATCCCACCCCAGGGATCAGGGATCAAACCCAGGGCCTTGCAAATGCTAAGCAAGTGCTCTATCACTGAACTATCGCCTAGCCCAAGATGTCTTTTTAATATGCTGACTTCCATTGGATATAAAGTAGTGATACTGCTGATATATGGTAATTCTGGTTTTTAACTTTTGGAGGAACCACTATCCTGCTTTCTACTATGGCTGTTTTCATTTATAGTAGAAAGTATGGCAACTCTCCAAGGAGAAGGAAAATGCTATTGCATAAAACATCAGTGAATGTATTTGTCCTTATAACCATGTTGCAGGACTAAGATGCACACACTTAGAGGAGCTGCTGAGAAATCATCTTTCTGTGCCCCCTTTGTCATAGATTAATAATCACAGTTGAATAAGCTGACTCCATTTGGCTGACACCAGAGAGGCCAAGAAAACAAAGGTACTTACACACCTGTTTGGATTTTTCCTGTTTTCAAACCTCCAAATCTAGGTGGTCCCATAAGCTGCCTACCTGATTCTACTCTGATCTGATCAGGTTGCTGCTAAATATACTATTTCCTTTTATGTTTACATGCTGTGTTTTAAAAGAGTGTTTATAACAAATATAAAATTCTGCAGAAGTAATGGCCTCTTTGAGTTTCTCAGAAAATAAGAATTTTTTTTGTAGGTCTCACTATGTTATCTAGG
This sequence comes from Fukomys damarensis, assembly GCF_012274545.1. Lineage (NCBI taxonomy): Eukaryota > Metazoa > Chordata > Mammalia > Rodentia > Bathyergidae > Fukomys > Fukomys damarensis. The sequence continues at coordinate 24,099,822 of NW_022900950.1, forward strand.
CTGGTCTTGAACTCCTGGGCTCAAGCAAACCTCCTGCCTCAGCTTCATGAGTAGCTGAGACTGTAGTGCATGTCACTGCATCCAGTGAAAAGTGAAAATTCAAATCACTTCATTGCAGTATCTGAGGTAAACCTAAAGAGGGCTTCTGCTCAGAGATTCTTTCGGTGGAGCTGTTTACTCCTGGCCTGCCTGCCATTAGAACTTAGACATCCTAATGTGAGTAACCTGGCTTCCAAATAAACCAGGAGGAAATCTGGTCTGTGAAAATGCAGTCATCTTATAATAACATCAAGGCTATTATCAATGACTCTATCATATAAAATCCCATCCAGAAAGGCAAAAGATCCAACAGATCTTCTTTTGGCTACAAATAACCAAAGACTGCCTTTTCCATTTAATTGCTTGCCATACATTAAAACTTCTCTGTGTGGTTTGCTAGACTGAAGATCTTAAGGATGTTGCATTAGTTGGCATTCTCCACAGACCCAGAACAAATAGGGTATTGGGGGAGAGAGAAAGAAAGATTTATTTTAGGGAACCGGTTCTTGCAATGTGGGGCTGGCAAGTCAAAAACCTGGAGGTCAGGCTGGGGACCCAGACAGAAGTTGGTAGTTCTTCATGGGGTCCAGAGGCAGTCTGCAGAATTCCCTCTTCCTCCTCCAGTAGGATTTCATGCTTTTCTCTTCAGGCCTTCTACTGATTGGATGAGATCCAGCCACATTATGGACGGTTGCCTTGACTCCCTTATGCAAAGTCTGCTAAGTTAATTGTTAATAAGATCTCCAATCTCATCTTATTAAAAAGCTTCTGCACTGCAAAATAAACCACCAACAGAGATAAGACAAAACCTACAATGTGGGAAAATAATTTTACCAGCTGCTCCTCAGACAAAGGACTATCATTTAGAATATATAAAGAACTCAAAACAATCAGCCTCCCCAAATATAATGACTCAATTCAAAAACAGGCATCTGAAATAAACATACATTTCTCAGACAAAGAAGTACAAGCAACAAGTAAATATATGAAAAAATGCTCCACATCACTGGTTATTTGAGAGATACAGATGAAAACAACACTGAGATTCCACAAAGAATGGCTGCTGTCAAGAAATCAACCAATAACAAATACTGGAGGGGTTGTGGGGAGAAAGGAACCCTTCTCCATTGTTGGTGGGAGTGCAGACTGGTGCAACCACTATGGAAATAAATATGGAGATACCTCAAAGAGCTGGGACTAGAGGTTCCATTTGACCCAGCCATCCCTCTGCTGGGTATCTTTCCAAAAGAATTAAAAGAATCACACCACAGTCATATATGCACACCCGTGTTTATAGCAGCACAGTTTGTAACACCTAAAACTTGGAAACAGCCCATCTGCCCATCAGTTGGAGACTGGATAAAGAAGATGTGATTTTTCTATAAAAGGGAGTACTACTCCACCATAAAGCATGAGAAACCAGAGTCATTTATAGGAAAATGGATGCATATTGAAGCCATATTCTTAAGTGAAATAAATAAGACACACATGTGTAAATACCAAATAGTTTCTCTGGTGTGAAAAACTAAAACTGTAAATAAGATCCAAATTGTGAAACTAACAATGTGAGATAGGAAGAAAAGAGTTAAAGGTGTAGGGGAAGTGGGAAGGTTAGGGGAAAGGAAATAAGGGAAAAGAAAAAATCTGAGAAAAGGAAAAAATGGAAACAGTCTTTGTAAATAGGGGAGGGGAAAGGTGAAGGAAGGGTAGGTGTGTGAGGGAAAAAATGAGAACTAAGATCTTTCATGTAAAGGTACAAGATCCCAATGATAAATGTAACCGTACTGTATACTTTAAAAGTACCAATAAATTCAATGAGGAAAAAATGAGATCTCCAAAACATCTTTTTTTTAAAATTTGAGATGAGTTCTTACCATGTAGTCCAGGCTGGCCTCGAAGTTGCAGTGATCCACCTGCCTCAGCCTCCCGAGTGCTGGAATACAGGTGCAAAAAATGTCTTCACAGTAACATCCAGACTAGTGTTTGGCCAAAAGCTGTACCATGGGCTAAACCAGTTGACACATAACATTAATCACCCCTGAAATTCATTCAGAATTTCCTAAGAGCTGAGAGCTGTGAGGTTGCATCAGAGGGAAGGAGTGACTAAACAGAACAGCATTTTCACTTCCACCTGGCCTGCTTCTCATTGCTTTCTGAGGCGGATTAGATCAGTGCTTCTGATGTAGGTCTTGGTTCCCAACCATCACCAGGCCTAGCTAGCTTCTTGGGACACAGAGTAGCTCCAGAGAATAGCCCCAAATCTGGATCCTCTAGTTTGAGTTTGGATATGAAGAAAGATAGCTCTAAGTCCCACTCAGATCCTGAGAAGTTTTCGTTGGCGTTTTTAGAACAGGTCTGTAATTTAGGAGGGCAGAGCAGTCTGGCCTCCCTGCAGGAACAGGGCTGCCAGCCCCTCACACTTTGCGAACATCATCAGGCCAAACAACATCACAATGGAGCCAAAAGCCCAGGATTCACAGAGGTAAACTGCAACATCTCTCATGGAGACTAGAGGATTCTAGACCCAAAGCCAGGTGTCTAGAATTTTAAATTGACAACACGGTTGTAGACTGAATGCTGCTGGCTTCCTTCTCCTAGGTGCATTCAGAATCCTGGCACCTACAGGCCACCCAGTAGTTCCAGTGCCAAAAAAGTTCCCATCTCTCTTTGTCCTCTTCTCTGTTCTGGCCCTGTTCACATTTCACAGCTAACTCCAGCAGATGCTACAGTTTGCATCATTTCCCACAGAAAGAGCCACCTGCCAGATACCTTAGTCATCCACCAGCCATCGCCCACAACCTGCAGGTGCCAAACCTCAGTGTCTTCAGAGGTTTGATTATGAGTATAGCCTCCTGTTCAAGATATAGTCGAGATCTGGGCCACAAAATCCTGGGAGGTAACTCTGAGGCCATCCCGGTATATCTGGCCCCTTTCATGCAAGGTGTCTCCACCAACCACAGTAACCGGACAGGCCCAGGCAACTCTGAGTGCTAATGCTGGATGCAATTCAGGCTCCAGCCAGAGATCAGCACATTGGCAATGTGCTCCCTGGCCTTGTACACAACATATTCATACCATTATATCTAAGAATGCAGAAGTAATTGGATATGGCCATCCCATTTCAATCTATACCTATAGACTGGATCTGCGTCTCTATTTAAGAAAAGCTTTCTACAAATGTCAAGGATACCCACATAGAAACCAGACTCCCTAATGATCCCTAATGAGATAATTGACAATGTGAAATAGGAAGAAAAGGGCTAAAGGTGTAGGGAAAGTGGGAAGGGTAGGGGAAAGGTAATAGTGGAAAGGTAAAAAAATAGGAGAAAATGAAAAAATGGAAATAAAATGTTTGTAAATGGGGGGGGGCGGTAAAGGGAGGGCAGAGACAAGGGGAAAAAATGAGAACCAAGACCTGTCATGTAAAGGTACAAGATCCCAATAATGAATGTAACTGTATTGTATACCTATAATGTACCAATAAACTCAATGAGAAAAAGAAAAAGAAACCAGACTCCAGAACAGACTGAGACATTGTCACTCACCATTGATAAGATGTATACCCAACCTCCTGTCATTGGATGGAACTGGTTGTATTGATTCACCCCTATGCCCATAAGAGAGACCCTTTATCAGAGGTGACTATGAGACATTTTCCCCTTATACACAAATATGGATTACAAGAATAAAACACTCATTTTAATTAAACATAATAAAAGAAAACTTTGGAAGGGTAAGGTAGAGCTAAAGTTCTCTGACCAGAAATGTGTTAGAATCAGAAAGGATCTCTCCTTTCACTTTTCATCTTTTTTTTCCCCCAGTACTAAGAATTGAACCCATCGCCATCCAACTGAATCACATCTTCATCCCCTTTTTATTTTGAGACAGGGTCTTACTAAATTACTAAATTGCTTGGACTGAGCTCAAACATGAGATACTCCTGCCTCAGCCTCCAGCATTGTTGAGATTACAAGCATTTACTGCCACACCCAGATGTATTTGTTTTGTTTTGTTGCAATGCTAGGGATTGAATCCAGGGCCTTATGCATGTAAGACAAGCACTCTACTGCTAAGCTGCATCCTCAAGCCCAAAAAGGATCTTAAAGAGTGTCTGGCATCTCAGCTTTAGCACACACATTGAGAAACCACCAGGAGACAGGGTTAACCTCAGCTCCATCAACTCAGGGTGTTTTGAGGTGTCCACACCAACAGGGTAGGAACCATAGGGTCCACGGCTCTCATGACCACTAGTCCATAAGAAGCACTAGAGAAGTTCTGTTAAAACAAGGTTTCAGGACATAACCCAGAAATATTTGGATCTAGGATTCAGCAATCTTCATTTTTAAAGTTCCCTAGGAGATTCTGCAATCAGTCTAGTTTGGGAGCCGTGATATGGCAGAGGCCACACAAGATGACAGGTCTTGTATCAGCAAATTCAGTGAGCATACAAGAAAGCCAGGGGTAGAATCCAGGTCCACAGATTCCCAGATCAGCACTGTTTATGAGGACATTAAGTTTCTCTCCCAAACTGGAAGGACATATCTTTTAAGTTGCACCAAAAAAAAAAGCATTTCTTTTTAATTTGTCAAGGACCCCCCACATCTGGCATCTGAACTCAAGCTGCAAAGTGAGAAGTGAGTGTTTTCAGTTGTTTGTGAGGAAGACTTTCCTAATCAGAAAGTCAGTCACTAAAATCAAGGGTGGTAATAGTGAATCGTGAGACTTTCTTGTTTGTTTGTTTGTTTGACAGGATCTCACTTACTGTTACCCAAGCTGGTCTCAAACTCCCAAATTCAAGCCATCCATTTCAGCCTCTTGAGTAACTGGGATTATAGGAGCTGCACCCAGATTAAGCTTTCTTTTAATAAAGATATTTTTTTTTAAATTTCTTTCATTTCTCCAATACAGTAAGTCCTCAACTTACAAACATTAGAGTTGTGCACTTTCACTGATACCAATGGATTTTGCATTAGGAACAGTCTTAGATGCCAACAAAGTATCTCACGTGTCCACAGGACATTGTCACAGTTGCACTGTTATATGATTGCTGTGCCTAAGAGTAAAAATAGTCTGTTTACAGTATTTGTGGGAGTGTATTTGGGGTTTTTTTTTATGCTTTACATTGTATATTTGTGTCACAAAGATGTATAAGACTCACTTTGTCAGACTTATGAATGAATCCATCTTATGAACTTTCTCCCAGAAGGGAACTCATTACTAAATTGGGGACTTACTGTACAATTGATTAGGAGACACTTGCTACACATTAGTTACCCTGGCCATATCTCTGAGGACGCAGCTCAATAATAGAGAAAAAAAAGAAAGAAAGTGGGCCGGGGATTCAGCTCAGTGGTTCCGCCGCCTGCCTCACAAGTGCAAGGACCAGAGCTTGATCCTGGTAACCAAAAAAAGAAAGAAACAAAAGGAGAAGAGAGGATAGGAATGAAATGAAAAGAAAAGACCAAGGGTCGTGGATTTAGCTCAGAGGTTTGGTGGCCTGCCTTGCAAGTGCAAGGACCTGAGTTCAATCCCTGGTACCCCCCCCAAAAAAAAAGAAAAGAAAAAACCAGACCCTGACACGCCTCAAGGAACGCACATCCTGGAGACAGATGAAATGAAGGCTGTGGGAGGAGTTAATGTTACCCTTAGGAGAAGGCAAAGAGGGAGGAGCCATTGTTAGAGAAACAAGTGCAGGTAAACTTGGCCTGGTTCCAAATCCCACCAAGCCCTAGGAGAAGGGAAAGTCACCATGTGTTTTTGTCTTTGTTTTGTTTTGTTTTCCTGCAGTTCTGGGCATCGAACCTGGGGCCTTTGCACTAAGCTATATCCCCAGGCCTTTTTTATCATGAGACAGGGTTTCACTAAGTTGCTAAGTTGCCCAGGTTGGTCTCAAACTTGCAATCTTCCTCCCTCAGCTTCCATGAGTGCTGCCATTAGAGGTGTGGCATGTTCTTTTCTTTTAGATCTTTGTGTTCGTTGATATTTTGTGCTGATTATTGTTGGAGTGTTTTTGTTGTTCCTTTTCTTCATTTTCTTTTTCTTGTTTATGTTTGCTTTCTCAGGGCTCTCTTTCACGCAAGCTGTTATTTGCTCAATCAGAAAGGAAGTATCCTGCAAGAGGTTGTGTAGTCTGGGGGTGGTCTATAAATACCTGATGCCTGAGTAACCAGGTTACCTCCCCAAGCAATGATCTCCTCAATGTATCCCAGGCCCCGCTGTTGTAGAATGTGCGCCCTCTGCTGTTACCTCTAACAACTGCACATTGGTTTTGAGACGCCACTGAATTCCCACAGCACAGTTCTCATATCCAAGAGTCTCTGGATTATTGCTGAGAATCTTCACTCTACAGTTTCTAGCAGAGAGATCTCTCCTTCTGTTCTTGATGAATGAATTCAGTCAAGACACAAGAAAGCACACGTTGTAAAAGCAAAAGCAGAGTTTACTACAATGTGAAAACAGAACAAAATGAAAGTACGCCCTTAACTATAGAAGGCAGGCAGAAGCCAAGATGGCAGTTGTAGAGTGGTAGTTTGGATTTTGTTATAGATGGGACAGTGACTCTTGGGCTTAAGGAGCTAGGGTGATTATCATTGTTTTGTTTTTATGGTGATCGTGCTTATCGACATTTCATCTTAGAAGTTACTGTTGTGAAATGTCTTCTTGAGTTTTTTGTTTGTTTTTAAACAAGGCTAAAACTTGGGTCCTTGTTCTTGTGAGGCAGGCAGCAGCACCACTGAGCTAAATCCCTGGCCCCCCTTGTTTTTTTCTAAATGGTCACCGTTTTCCTTGAAGTACATATACCACTGTCTCAGGGGGTTTAACCATATATTTTTTTTCTAACTACTAGAGATAGAACCCAGGGCCTTTGCACTGAGCTGCTGCCCCAGCCCTTTTTTAATTTTTTTATTTTGATTCAGGGTCTCACTAAGTTGCCCATGCTGGGCTCCAACTTGCAGTCTTCCTGCCTTAGATTCCCAGAATGCTGTTACCTGGCATGTGCCACCACACCTGGCTTACATATTTTTTTAATTTACGTAAGAAGAATTTAATCTAAGTTAGGTCTTAGTTTGATGTACACACTGTGGCTAGATTTTAAAATGCTGCTTTCATTTTCTTATTTTTGTGTGTGATCAATGAGACAATAGCTGTAGCAACCAAGAATACTACATGTCCAGTTGTTTTATTTTAAAAATAAATTACTTTAATGATCAAGATGAAATATGTATATGTACCAATTCCCCAAGATGAATGTAGTTGTTATGTATTACAAACATATACAATTATAATAAACAAAAAGAAATGACCCTAAAGTCTTGGCTGACCACATGATGCAGCTATATATAATGTCTAACTTTGAGATTTTTACTATGTTATATAGACATTTTTATCTACTATAGATAATTATAAATGTGTTATACACTAAGGCCTTTATTTTATTTATTTTTGCTTAACTATATGACAAAACATGTTGTTTTGTTCTCCTTGTCCCCCAGGTCTGTCTCAATACCTACTTAACAAAGTGACTGTCATTTAAAAAAAAAAAAAAGCAAGCAACAAAAACCATCCTCCCACACTCATTCAAGATTATAGTCTTAGACAAATCCAGCCCCTGCAGACTCCTGGGATGGAAAGGCATGGTGAATGTGTTTCTTCTTAGTTGGCCTAGCAACCTGAAAGAGCTTCTTAGGTAATGTCCCCAGATGTGCCTGCCAAAGGACAAGCAGTAGAGGGAGGACTCACACCTAAAGCATCTAGTGAGAGAAGAGTGGCCAGAATCAGCAAATAAAAATACCAGACACCCAGTTAAATGTGCATTTCAGTTAAGCAATGCATAATATTTTTAGTATAAGTGTATCTGTAATGTTTAAGACACACTAAAAAATTATCCACTGTTTATCTGAATTTCAACTCAACAGAGCACCCTATGTGTTTGGTGGGGGGGCAACCCCAAAAGGAAGAAAGAGAAATTAAAATGAAAATGCCTGTCCAGAAGCCAAGGGTCTTGAGTGAATTACTGGTGCCTGGAAACTGGTGGCAGCTGAGCCGTTAGTTCTATATGAATCCCAGTCCAAGGCCCTGGAATAAATCTTTTATCCTTGACAGCAATGTTTCTAATTATTTAAAATACACCAGAGATAAAGAAAATGACAGCCAAGACAGTGATGTGATCACTATCTGTCCCTGGTTCTTATGGAAACTGGACCCCAAAAGGGCATTCTTCTAATGCATCCAGAAACCTACCTTCCTTGTCCTGCAATCTCATGAGGGACACCAGGGTCAAGGGTGAGATAACACAACTGCATTAGCATCACTGGGCAAAGAACTAAGACATCAAATTCCATTTGATTAATGTGCATCATCATTTAAAAGTGACATCCCCCACTGCTATTGGATTTGTCGACAAGGTGGGCCACGTCTTTTGTGACATGTTTTAGTTCCAGAGCTCCCCTCTTCCCACATGGCTCTTGGAACAGCTCAGTTCACTCTGGAAACACTGGGTAAATATGCATTTATAGAGGGGCAGTGAGGGAGGGGAGTCATCTAAGGATCGTCTCTAACTCAGATTGGATGGATATCAGGCTATCATTTGCCTTTTCTCTGATTTCATCTCAAAGATTCTTTTTCAGGGCCGATGGCAGCAGGAATTGAACCCAGAGCTTTATACATTCTAGGCAAGCACTTCGCTATTGAACTACATTATCAGCTCAAAGATTCTTTTTTTCTCTCTCTCACTGAGTTTATTGGTACATTTTAGGTATACAGTACAGTTACATACATCATTGGGATCTTGTACCTTTACACGACAGGTCTTGGTTCTCATTTTTCCCCTTGTCCCTGCCCTCCCTTGAACAAATCAATTACATACGAAATAGTCTCAAAGAAATTAAGATGCTAAAGTCCCTATGGCAGAGCAGCCGCCTACCTCGTTTACAAAATCTACTCACCAACAGGAAGCAGCACATGGAAATTAGGTGCAGATGGGAACAACAGCCAGCAGAAGCGAAGTCATAGCATCAAAAGGGCTCTTGGTTTTTACTACAGAACTTCTCACCCTCCTGACTGCTATTTCCTTCATTTGACTCTCATTCTTCAAAGCTTCCCCAAACACAGGGATATAGGGACAGCTGGATTCTTTCCACTCCCTTATGGAACCTGTATGCTCAGCTCTTGTTCATTCCCACCCCCACTCTGACCTCTCTGCAGGAGCCAGTCCAGCCTCAATTTACCCAGACTTCAATCCTCACTGTACTTGAGCCTTTCGGGAAGATCCCATCCCTCCTTTGCCAGAAGCACATTCATTGCTTTGCTCCCCTACAACCCTCAGACTGCCTTGTCCACCCAGCCACCAAGTGCTGGAGCATGGTCCCAAAGATGTGTGGTTTTCATGTTCTAACCAGAGAGACATCTGTCTAGTCTTCCCCAACTAGGTTGAAATCTCTTCTGGAGGCAGGTCCTGGAGTGCCGCTACACTCGTATCACAAGCCCACAGTTAATAATCAAGGAATAAATAAGTAACAATATATTTGCTTGGGCTTCACAACTGTAGAGAGTATGATAGCAAATTACTGAGAGAGTATGACTCACTCATGAGAAAAGGCAAATTCCTGCCAAGTTAGCCAGTGCATCTGTGTGAATAATATCCTTTATGAGATATATGTATGTGTGTATGTTGCATATATATTAATTTATTAAAACATATGTTAGGAGGGGATGAGTTATATGGAAAAAAATCTGTTTTCATCCTAAGATTCAAAACCAAAAATTAAAATACATCAGAATATAGTCTTTTTCTTTTTCAATGAACTATTATAAGGAAAGTGCTAGGTACACTGGTATGTGCCTCTCCTCTGTTATTGGGAAGCTGGGGTGAGAGGATCACGTGAGTCCAGGAGTTTGTGATCAGCCTAGGCAACATAGTGAGACCCTGTCTCCAAAAAAGTAAGAGGAAAATGATGGTTTCTGAAAAAGCATCTTATTATGGAAGGCAGGCTAAAGAAGGAGATGTAAGGCAAAGGGTACTAAGTCACAGGTAAGGTGAATGCTTCTAGAGATTTAAGTATAACATGAGGACTAGAACTATAATACTGCATACTAGAAATTGCTAAGGCTATATTTTTGGCTCTTACCAAAAAAAATCAGTTGACTATAGTAACTCACTATGTATATCAAAACATCATATTGTACACCTTAAATTAAGTGGTGTATGTTAAAACATCTTAGTCACACCTGAAGTCACAGAGAAGAGACCCTAGAAAACCTGAAGGGCCACTTTTTGGGGGAGCTATGCCCACAGGGAGAAAAAGTGTGTCCCGTGCCAAACCCAAAAGCCCCACTGGAGCCCCTTGAGGGGCTCTGACTGCTTCTAAAAATGCCACTGCTTGCTCTGCTCATGGTCTTTACCAGCCCCAGGCAAGCTCCTTGCCACCATATGAGTCACTCTCTGAACAGCAGGTTTCTTTCTGCAGGATGTTCAGATGCCAATGCCGGGATTTCCTATCATGAAGAAATGAGGAAATAACAGAGGCGTGTGAGGCTGCAGCCTGGTGTTTTGCTTCTCTCTGACTGCAACTCCAGGCAGCCTTGATCAGCAGAGCAGTGCTGGCCTAGTCATAGCTGGGTCCATGGGTGAACACAGGTGTGTGGGGAAGGTTCTGGGTGGGGACATTCTGGTGTGTAGGAGAGGAATCCAGGCACAGGGAGAGGGCAGGTGGGCAGGAGAAGCACCAGCCAGTCCGGATGTGAAGCAGGAAGTAAAACTTCCTCTTCCCATTGTCACCTGCACCCTCTTCTCTGCTGTTTTAGATCTTCATGGCCAGCAAGCTGGTGGGCGGCTTTCTATATATCCTGTGTGCTGCGGCAGAAGGGCCTCTCAGGGGAATCCTCCAGGACAAGGCCCAATTTAGCCCCCTTTCTACCTCTCTTCCACTTTCTCCAAAGGTATAAAGTGATAGGGAAAAAAACAGATAAATAATCCTTAGCATTAAAAATCATGTCATCTCCCTGTCTTGGTCTCTTTTGTCATTATAACAGAATGTGGGAGAATAGGTGATTTATAAAGAATAAACCTTTATTTTCATGGTTCTGGAGTCTGAGAGGTCCAAGGTTGAAGGGCCACATCTGACAAGTACCTCCCCACTGGTGGGGACTAGGGAAAGTCCCACGGTAGTGCAGGGCATCATAGAGCAAAAGGATTATACCCAAGAGACAAAGCTAAAGTGGGTTTTATAACAGACCCACTCTAGATTAATCTATTCATGACGGCAGAGTCTTTGTGACCTATCACCTCTTAAAAGTCACCCCTGGTCTTGTGTCTTAATACCTCATAATAGGATTAGATTCAAACCTGAGTTTTGATGGACACAGTCAAACCATAACCCACACACACACAGAAGTCTCTTTCCTTTAAACTCTTAATGCATTTACAGTCTATATCAGTGGTGGCAAATCTATACAGCACATGTGCCACAGCAGGCTGTTTATATCATTGAAAAATCTACCATTCCCTATGTCTACTTCAGCTTCAAATTCATTAAGTGTATTAGTCAGCTTTCCATCACTGTGACAAAAATACTTGAGCTAACCAACCTGAAAAGAAGAAAGACTTAGCTCATAATTTCAAGGGCTTCAGTCTATGGCTGGCTGTCTTCCTTGTGTTGAGGACTGTGGTGAGAAGACTATCATGGCCAGGAACACAAAGTGAACCAAAGCCACTCGCCTCAGGGCAGCCAGGAAAAAAAGAAAGAGAAAGAGGGAGGAAGGGGCCATGGACAAAATACACCCTTCAAGGTCCTGTCCCCAAGTGCCCTCCTTCCTTCAGCTAGGCCATGGACTCAACCCAAAGTCTCTACCACCTCTGAACACTGCTGTGTTAAGGGACAAGCCTTCAACACATGAGCTGAAGTGAGACATTTCAAATCCAAACCATAACATTGGGGTAAGAATTGGCTCCAGATATGGAATATCTGTCAATAAAGAGTCATAAGAGGGCTGAGGGTATAGCTCACTGGTAGACACTTGCCCAGCATGTTCAATCCTCAACACCACAAAAAGAATAAAAGGAAAGCAAAACAACAGTCATAGACGAGACCCTTGACACAGATGCTTCTTTGGAAAGAAGGCTCAAGCAGAGGCTGCTGCTGGATTATGTAGGCTGTCTTCCTGTATAGCCAACCCAAGATGTAGAACTGGAACTGGAGGAGTTCAGAGTTCACTGTCTAGAACAGCATAAGTGAGGGGCCTGGATACTGAGTGAAGTCAGTATCCAGGGGAAATCCAGGTCCTGGTTCTACGTGGCAGGGCTGCTCCAAGTGCCTGCATCACACATACCAGGCACCACTCATTCTTCTCCAGGAAGGGCGGGTGCCCAGCAGCCCCATTTTTCTGCTTTTGTAGAATTCAACATTACAGGATACCTCATGGCACAAAGGGCTGCCTTGGAACTGTGGAGGTGCCAGAGAACCCGATGATGAAAATTGTCTCATTTGGTGGTCTTTTCCACCCTTCGCTCCAGCAGATATAACTGCTGTCTTCGCCAAAGAGAGCTATTATACTCAGTAATGTGTGAAGCTGTGCCCTCACCACTCACTAGGAACACTTTGCTCACCTGGAGTCAAGCAGCAGGTTTGCTCTTGAAGCTCATACAGGGTTTGGGTTCAGGGACACCTCTCTGGGTTCCTGCTTCTGTAGTCTCTGTCCCCAAAGTGAAGCCAGGCAAAAGTGAGAAGCAGCTACCTCTGCCTGCAAATTGTCCTTCCCAACAAATCATGGAACAACTATTTTCATACACCTGTGGTGATTCCTTACTCCCACCTGCAAACCTGTGCTTTGAAGAATGTTCACCCCAGGAGAATGAGACGAGGAAGAGAACATAAAGCTCCCCAGGTCTGATGCTAAGTCTGGATCTGAATGTGAGCCCCCAAAGCATCTGCTCAGTCCACCTCCACATCAGAGATCTCCCGAGGCTCCCTCAACTCCTAGGGTTTAGCTAAAAGGTGACTTGCAGGGTCCTTCCTGCTTCACAGCAAATGGACCCCAGACTTCAGTTTTGCCCTTCAGGGATTTCGAAGGAGGGAGAGTAGAAGGAAGAAAGCAGGAGAGACTTGGGTGCAGCACTGGAAAACACAGAGATATCCAGGCACGTGGGGCGGGTGTCATCTGAGTTCCCAGCAGCCTGCTCTCCAGGTCCTCTGCCCTCACCGACTGGTCCCCCCACCTCCTCCCAGGTTTTCCCCCTCTCCCTCCAAAATTGCTGGAACCCTGTATGACTTTCTGGATCGTGCGGAGGCCTGCATTTGCATGCCCAAATCCACTCTCCGGGATCATGGCTTTTGCGGTCAGAATACATCCTTGCCTTGCACTTGCTGTCGTGCTTGCATATTTTATAAATTTCTTTGTTTATATGAAAATTACATTTTCATAAGAAAAGTGGCTGTGGGTCTCACCAAATCTCTGTCCCCGCGCGGTGACCCCGCAGCCCGCGCCTTCTGGCAGGGCCTCCGGGGGCGCCCACTC
>NW_022900950.1:24113973-24153209 GCF_012274545.1 Fukomys damarensis
AGCCGGCAGGGCCTGCGCCCCTTCCCCAACACAAGCACCCCGAGCACCAGCCGGCTGGGTGGAGAAGCCGGTCCAGACACGCGGGAGGGGCCCCGGGTGCCGGGCAAGCTCCGCAGCACCTGTCCTGCGGGCTCCTATTCTGGATGGTGCTCTGCTGAGTTAGACCGATGTGCTATGGTCGGAAAAGCCTGCCCTACTAAGTATGAGGGTTTAAACTCAGTGTATGCTACCTCCCCTAGAAAACAGGGCAGGGTTGGTGTAACCTGTGAGAACAGGGCTCTGGAAGACCCTGATGCTAACTCCCCCACCCCACCCAGACAGGTCCTGCGGAGGGAAGGAAAGGCATGCCAAACCAGCCGGGCGTCCCCGCAGGAGGAGAGGTGGCAAAGGGGACGTCCCCACAGCCCTGGCCTTCCTAGTGTCCACGAGGGGGCGAGCAGACTCCTCCCTGCGCGTCCTCACCCGCTGGGAGCGCACAGCCAATGTTGAGCCTCTGCTTCTCTTTCAGAAAACACTAGAGATTTACTCCGTGGAGCTCGATGGAATGAAAGACTCCAAGCAGACAGATCAGGAGGATGGCAAGAAATACAACGACCTGGATCACAAAAAGAGTCATCAGAAAGAAGAGCTAAAAAGGGAACTTGATCTGGTCAGTAGTCTTCAGGCACAAGTGTCCCAGTGTGCTTGCCCCTGTACCTCCGCGTTAGGAGAGAAGAAAGCACTGTCGGGGATTTGGAATCCCCAAGTTTGGTTTCCTGGTTTTTCAAAGAGTGAATTGATAGTATCTCTCCGTCCACCAGTCTTCTTCAGGGTTCCTGTGTTCTGGTTGGAAGCTGCCCTGGGTAGAGTAGGGAGAGAAGAGTCTCTGCTTCAGATTCCCACAGGCACTGTGCAGACCTCTCTCCTCTCTCGCGGCCACTTTAAGGAGCTGGAAGCAACCATTAGCCAGTTTTCAGTTCCTGAGTAAAACGAACTGAGCTGGAGCCTCCCAGGAGGACAGCCAGAGCCACCTGCCGTGCTAGGTTTAGAGTTGTGAGAGGGAAGAGCTCAGTGGTAAGAATGCTGGACTACATCTCCACAGCCCTCGGCTCAGTTCAGGTCTCATTCCATTCATTGACCAAGTGAGCTGCCTGCACGGAAGTGTCATTATCTTCGTGTACAATAGAAAATAAATAATTAGCAGAGTCTGTGAGGGGAAAAGGTGATGTATTTTGTAAAAGTACAGTCATATTAAGGAAAAACTTTGGAGTTCTTTAAGCTACCCACAATTCCAGAGCCCTGACTTGGATGGGAACTGTGATAGATTTCATCTCGTGAGTGCCAAAGGGGAAATAGGAAACATCTACAGGGAGCCTAAGACTCTGCCAGAAGGTCCCTTTAGTCCGGGGCAGACTTCAGAGTCCTGTGATTGCTGGGTGGCTGCTGGGGCTAATGCAGCCATTTAACTCACTGGGGCTGGATGGAAGATTGTTTAATGCCCAGAATTTGGCAAGCTGGCCTTGGCCCTGAAATTTGGCTCTGGTAAGAAATGCTGAAAATCAGAGCTGTTTATGATTCCTGGAAAGCTGATTAAACAGAGTAGCACCTGCTTTACATTCATTCACTTATATTCTGAGAAGACATTTAGAACATCTACAAAAAAAAAAACAACAAACAGCACTGAAGTTGGACTGGCCTGAATTTAATCAAATCCAAGTGTGGTTGACACTCTGTTTCCTATTTCAAAACATAGGAATTGGAAGTAGTCCTTATCTCTTAGGGCTGTTGAGAGGTTAGCTGAGATATAGCAGGGCAAACAACACTACCAGGTAATAAGCAGTAACGTTTCTTATGTAACTCTAGCACTTAAGATTGAAGGCATATCTGGTCTTCCCTGAAACTGGTACTTATATACCTATCCCAGAATATGCCAGTGGATTATGATGAGATTCTCTCTCCTTTGAGCACTTTGTGAAGATGTATTTTCCTGCTTTATTGCTGAGAGAAAAATGTCTTGCTTTCCCTCATCTTTCTCAAGCTTCTTGGATTCTTTTCTCAAGAATCCTATAATTTGTCACATGGTACTTGAACGCTTTTGTACCCTGATCTTTGGGTGAATTAGACTCTTGGTCACTAAAATCCTGGTCTTCCCTGTATATCTCCACTCTATATATCTGTACATCTCTATATCTGCCACTCCGGGGCCTACCTTGAGTTGCTCCAGATCTGAATAGCAGAAGGCACCCCACATGTCCACTACCTCACCCCACCCCTTCCCATGTCTCTGGTGCCCAGGCTTCAGGGACTTCCCCTCAGGGACTTTATAAAGTCGGAGTTCCAGCTATGCAAACAATCTCTTTGATAATCCACTTTTGTATCTGCCCAAACTTAGCAAAATGTATGCTGCACAGATCTCCGCCTTAGCCCTCTGGATCTCTGGCAATATCACATTCACCTGATGTGGATGGAATGGATGAATGAGCAAAGCAGAATCTGGCTGAGAAGAGGGCTAGAAGCAAAATAATAAGTCATCTTTTATTGCAAGACCTAATTTTAAAGCAACACGAAACTTTTCTGCATATACTTGAAATACATGGCTCTGGTGGCAGTCACAGGATAAATCTCTGTTTCAGATAATGAGAGCTTAATCCTGGGTGTTGAGCTTGCTAGGGGCTGAGGACAACTTTCCCTGGGTTTTCTGATATAAAAGATTTCCAGTTCTTTAGCCCAGAGGTTCTCAGAGGGCGATGAGGGAAAGGCTCATCCCTAGCCCTACCTAGGGGACATCTAGGAATGCCTTTGGTTATCAAAGCTGTGAGATAGTGTGGTAGAAAGTGGAGACCCCAAAACCAAGAATTATTGGTCTAGTATTGGTCTAGTACCAGGGTGAGAGCCTCCAGTCCTTCAAATCTAGTAAAATCAGCAAGTAGGCCATACTGGTTTATTGGAAAGTTTTTAATCTGAGGGGCTTCTCTAACCAGTAAACTGCTTGAGTTTCATGACTGGAATAAGAGGGGTCATACTTCTACCTTCCAGAGACCCTTAGAGAGGTATCCGCTGTCCAAACATAGGAACTGGGTATGCTTTGGGTTCAGTCATCACCCTCAGCCAGTTCCAGGATCCAGGTCTGAATAAATTATCCAGCCACTAGCACCTGACCAGTAAGGATGCCAGGACTTGCACATGCTGGAGAGCAGGTTGAGGTAACTATCGAGATTAATATCAAGTTCCATTACTTTGCTTATAAGGCTAAAGACAGCTCACTCCATATCAGTGGCAAGTGCAGTGCGAACTATTAGGGGAGCCATGAGCAGGATAAGGCTGTCCCGCAGCATCTTCCTCTGTTTCATGGCCACTGGCAGCAGGATCCTTTTTCTTCTCTTCTTGACATTTTATGCCCCATCCCATATTCAGTACCTCTCTCAGCTTCCAAGGCAGTAAGAGAGTGGGGGGGTTGAATGTTTTGGAATGACCTAATCCACTCTGTTCTCCTTCCCTTCCTGGACACTTCAGGTTGATCACAAACTCACCAGTGAGGAACTGGAACAGAAATATGGCACAAACATCATCAGAGTAAGTCATCAGAGAACTGGAGGTTGGGGAGGGAAGCCTCCTGGCCCTACAAAGGAGAAGGTGGTATACTTCAGGTGTGTGGGCAAAGTAAAGGCAACTTTAAGATGAGGGACCTTCAGCTGAACCTGTAAGGCATCCATGGACCACAGTCTGGATCCTGAGACAGGGCTGCTTAGCCTCCTAAAGCCAGTGTACCTGAATCACAGCCTGAGCCAAGTTCTTTGTGAGCTGAACAGATGCCTGGACATAGAAAATCCTTTGCCTGTGACCACAGGGAAGCTGTGGTTTCCCTAGAAGGATACAAGTACTTCCTCCCTGTCTTTGGGAAGTATAATGGTCCATGGGGTTCTTCTTATCAGAGGCTAAGGAGGCTGTGTTAGAAAGTGAGAACCCCAAGTAACCATATGAGAGCCCTTGGGGCATGCTGCTCTTCCTTCTAACATCTTATAGACTCCCCCACCACAGAAGAACTACTTCTTTCTGTGAATTCGGATCCAAGTTCAGTCTCAAAAGTTTGAGTGTTTCAACATCTGAATGTGCACTTGTTTTCAAGTTAACAAAAGTACTTACCACATAGTTCACACCGACCTGCAATGAAGGACAAAGAGAGACAGTAACCCTGGCCCTCTGGAGGCAGATGTATAGGGAAGTGTAATATCAACTCTATCCTATTTGGCTGGCCTTCAAGAGGTTGAAACTCTATGCAGGGAGATCTGTGAATTACAACTCAAGCAAGCAGAGTAGATTCCTGGGGTGCTGCAGTGTCTGAACTGAGACTTGGGATGATTTGAATATGCATTCATGGAGTACCCAGGTGCCAGAAACTAATTCCTGTTTGTTTCTATGAATGTGTTTTTCTTGGCCTTTTCAGGGTCTCTCCAGTGCTAGAGCAGCTGAGCTCCTGAGTCGGTACGGGCCCAATACCCTCAGCCCTCCCAAGCAGACTCCAGAGATTATCAAGTTCCTCAAGCAGATGGTGGGGGGCTTCTCCATCCTTCTGTGGATAGGAGCCATCCTGTGCTGTGTCGCATATGGGATTCAGTATGTCAACGATAAATCTGCATCTCTTGACAGTGTAAGCCACCTTCTAGCCACCAGCAGGCACAGTGCTGGGCCAGAGGCAGGATGCTGCTACCCATCAGTCACTGCTGGAGATGAGGATATCAGTAATTCTCCCCATTGTAAAACAAATACTACCCGACTTATCAGTGCTTCAGAAGCAATATGAGCATAAATTTTAAGACAGCCAAAACTCCTTGAGTTCCTATGGGAAAAAATAATCTGTATACTTGTATACTTTGGAGCTCTCTCTTCACAAAGCTAACCTCTCCCTTTACCAAAAAGGACAACTAACCTGAATGTCAACCCCACAAAATTGAATTATCCAGCCCCGTGCTAAGAGAAACAAGCCAGATGCAAAAGGCTATGTGTTCTATGAGGCCACTGAAAGATAGGAGATAGGCCACATTGGTGGGGCAGGCTAGGGACAGGAATGAGGGGTGACTGCCAAAGGACGTTATTGCCTAGAAGTGTTTCCTAGTTCAGATTGTGTATTGTTTTGGAGTATCTGCATATACATAAGAAGATATTTTGCAGATGGTACCTATGTGTAGACACAAAACTTTTTCACATTTCCTACATGACTTATTCACAGCCTAAGGTAGGTTTTTGTAAGCAATTTTTAGTGTGTCTGTGTTTTTACATGAAGTCGGGTGTGGAATGTTACACTTTTGTGTTTTGTTGGAACTCAAAAAGTTTCAGATTTTGAAGCATTTCAGATTTTGGAATTTTGGATGAGGGATGCTAAAGATGTTTCTAACTGTTGCCTCTCCTCCTCACACAGGTGTACTTGGGTGTAGTGCTTGCCCTGGTTGTGATTCTAACAGGGATCTTTGCTTATTATCAAGAGGCCAAAAGTACCAACATCATGGCCAGCTTCAGTAAGATGATCCCCCAGGTGAGTAGTAGCCACTCCTCCTCTGGTCCCTGTGTGAATTCCAGGTGAGGAAACACCCCTGACCCCCTTCCCTTTGCTATTTGGAATATCTTAGGCAAGTTACCTCATCTCTCAGAACCTCAGTTCCTCTCAGGGCTTAAGATGATTAAAATGAAGGGAGAGCCAAGTCTTAGTCAAAGGAAAAACAAGACAGAATTTAGTCATTGTACAACATCTTCTGGACCATTTGGACAGTCATTGCAGGTGGTTCTAGAATGTTACTTTACTGGCTCTCCAGAGAGAGCCACCTATGCTTTTTATTTGTGGCTGCTTTTGCTTTCAGAACATCTCTCAAAATGCTCCCAGGGGACCCAGTTGTCCCCTCTTCCCCAGGAGCCACTTTTAGGCATCCATAGCAAGGTGAACACCCTGGCCCTTGTCTTGACCCTGGCCCTGGCCCAAAGCTGGTGGCTGAGTGGAAAAGATATCAGCTGTTGTGCTAAAAATCAGGACATTGCCTCATTAAAGTCCTTCACACCTCATCAAGATTATTAGACCCTGTGAACCAACCATCACTATTTCTCCTGGACACAGTTGAGAGGCACAGCACTCTCCCTTAGCCGTGGTCACATGACCACAGCCTTTTCTCATTCAATAACAAAGCTTAAGGAAGAAAAACTAGTTCTCAGAGTCTTCAGGCCTCAGGTGAAGCAGTCTTCAGTCTCATTCTGACAGCCATAGGGTTGCTTACTGCCACCAGTAGCAGTCCTTTGCCCCTCAATTCTGTGTTTTTCCACAGGAAGCTCTTGTCATTCGTGATTCAGAAAAGAAGGTCATCCCCGCAGAGCAGCTGGTGGTAGGGGACATTGTGGAGATTAAAGGAGGAGACCAGATTCCTGCAGACATCAGGCTGCTGTCTTCCCAGGGGTGTAAGGTGAGCTTTAGGGGTACCCAACCTGAGGATCCTCCTCAGTGTTAGTGGGCAAGCTTTTCTTTCCCCAATCCCAATAGAAGAGGCAGAGAACAAGTGTCTGCTTTGGAACTGTTTCAAAATTTCCTCCAGGTGGATAATTCCTCTCTAACTGGTGAATCTGAGCCCCAACCTCGCTCAACTGAGTTTACCCATGAAAACCCCCTGGAAACAAAGAACATTGGCTTCTACTCCACAACCTGTCTGGAAGGTAAGGTCAACTGGTTCTCAGGACCATATGCCCCACTTGGACCACTTCTTCCTCTGGGGCCTGATGTTTTTGTCTGACCCATCCCTTGTTGCAAAGCTTTTGCCATAGGAAACATAGAATTGAAGTCCAGAGGACTGATGTTGGCCTTTGTAATGTCGTATGCTAACCAATCATATGAGCCTGCAGAGAGGACTATGGGCAGGACCCACAGAGTAAAATGTCTACTTCCTCTTAGGCACTGCAACTGGCATGGTCATCAACACGGGTGACCACACCATCATTGGTCGCATAGCCTCCTTGGCCTCTGGGGTTGGAAATGAGAAGACACCCATTGCTGCTGAGATCGAGCACTTTGTCCATATTGTAGCAGGAGTGGCCATCTCCATCGGCATGCTTTTCTTCATCATTGCTGTATCCTTGAAGTACCAGGTTCTGGACTCCATCATCTTCCTCATTGGCATCATTGTGGCAAATGTGCCTGAGGGCCTCCTGGCCACTGTCACCGTGAGTTCATTCTGCTAGGCAGCCTGCACTCCACACTGCAACCACTAACCATTGCTGCTGGGGAGTACCCACTGGCAAACCCCAAGGCTCCATCTACGGATCGCCCAGGGCCCACCATGTGACATTCTGCCTTAGAGGACTTAACAAAAGAAATTGTAATATTTTAAACATGTAAATGTGCTGTCCTTGAAAATTTTACATTTTCCCGAGATCCATGTACAATTCACAGAGATTACTTTGCTCCCTAAAGATCTAGAGAAGATGGGCTCAAACCACTATTTACATGTTTTTCTAGAAATATGTCTTCCCCACTTGTTTGTTTGTTTGGGTACTGGAAATTGAACTTTGGATCTTAGCACTAAGCTACATCCCCAGCCCACTTTTATTTTTTTATTTGGAGATTGGGTCTCTCTAAGTTACAGGCTGGGCTGGGCTTGAACTCATGAGCCTCGTCCCTTGGTCTCCCAGAGTTCTGGGATTACAGATGTGCACCATCACACCTGGCTCACATTTCTATTTTTTCTAAAAAAGCTAAGCATGGTGGCCTATAATCCCAGAACACTGAAAGGTTGAGGCAAAAGGACTGCAAGTTTGAGTCCCAGCTGGAACTTAGTGAGACCCTGTCTCAAAAGGAAAAGGAATATGAATGAAGCCCTGGGTTAAATCCCTGGTCTCTCTCTCTCTCTCTCTCTCTCTCTCTCTCTCTCTCTCTCTCTCTGTCTCTCTCTCTCTCTGTCTCTCTCTCTGTCTCTGTCTCTCCCTCACACACACACACATATACACATACACACACACATGCACACACAAAACAATAACAACAACACCAAAACAGCACATGGGTACATAGGCCCAAACTAGCTCATTCTCTCCCTTCCTTTCTCACCCCAGGATCTCTTGTATGCCAGGCAAACTCCCTACCTCTGAGGAACACCCCAGCTCTCTAGCTTCCCTTCCAAATTATATATTAGCATCAACTTCACAGCCAGGCCTGTCTGCCACCCATTGGTCCCTCAGGACTTTTTCTTCAAAAAATGAAGGAATTAAAAGTGTCTCATATTTAAAAAGAAAAAAGATTGTGGCTTTTAGTGTGTCCAGTGGCTTTTTGGTCATGGTGCATTGCCAACAATACCTCTGACCTAACACTATTCCAGCTCTTTCCTAAAACTCAATCACAACTAACCTCAGCAGTTTCTGTATGCTCAAACCTGAGTGCAGAATGGCCATCCCTGAACCCTGTCCTCTCTCTGGTCAGGTAACCCTGTCACTAACAGCAAAGCGGATGGCCAAGAAGAACTGCCTGGTGAAGAACCTGGAAGCAGTGGAGACCCTTGGCTCAACCTCCATCATCTGCTCAGACAAGACTGGGACCTTGACCCAGAATAGGATGACTGTGGCGCATCTGTGGTTCGACAATCAGATCTTCATGGCTGACACAAGTGAAAACCAATCGAGTGAGTTTTCTGGAGCCTTCATCCTGGCCCAAACCCTGGCCAAGTGGCAGTGCATTGCACGGTGGGTGACAGGTGTGGCAGCCCAGCACTCACAGCAGCCGCTGTTCTTTCTCTCCACTCCAGACCAAGCCTTTGACCAAAGCTCTGGAACCTGGGCCTCTTTATCCAAGATAATAGCACTATGTAACCGAGCAGAGTTCAGGCCAGGCCAAGAAAACATCCCTATCATGAAGGTAAAGCTACTGTGTCGCTTGGCCTTAAGTGATTTAATCTCTCCAACAGTGGAAATTTTATACTAGTAAGAACAGTGTAACTCAAGTGCATGTGGAAGATTTTCTTCACTCCAGCTATCTTTGAGAAATAACAAAGATGCTTAGATGTTCTCAGAATATGAGGGTTGTTTGTCAGTTTTTTTTCTCATTAAGTTTATTGGTACAGTTTAGGTTAAATTCACCATTGAGATCTTGTACCTTTACATGATAGGTCTTGGTTCTCATTTTTTTCCCCTTATCCCTGCCTTCCCTTCACCCTCTTGTCCCTTCCCTATTTACAAAAACTTTATTTCCACTTTTTATTTCTCATGATTTTTTTTCTTTTCCCTTATTTCATTTGCCCTACCCTTCCCACTTCCCCTATACCTTTAGCCCTTTTCTTCCTATTTCACATTGTCAATTATGCTATTAGGATCTTATATACCATTATAGTTTTTCACTCCAGAGAAATTATTCAGTATTTATACAGGTGTAACTTATTTATTTCACTTAGGAGTATATGCTCAATATGTATCTATTTTCCTATGAATGACTCTAATTTCTCACTCTTTATGGTGAGTAGTATTCCATTTTATAGAAAAACCACAGCTTCTTTATCCAGTCTCCAAATGATGGACAATTGGGCTCTATCCAAATTTTAGCTATGACAAACTGTGCCGCTATAAACATAGGTGCGCATATGTGCACTGTGATATGATTCTTTTAATTCTTTTGGAAAGATACCCAGCAGAGGGATGGCTGGGTCAAATGGAACCTCTGGTCCCAGCTCTTTGAGGTATCTCCATATTGATTTTCATAGTGGTTGCACTAGTCTGCACTCCCACCAACAATGGACAAGGGTTCCTTGCTCCCCACAACCCTGCCAACATTTGTTATTGTGTGATTTCTTGATAGCAGCCATTCTTTCTGGGGCGAGGTGGAATCTCAGTGTTGTTTTCATCTGTATCTCTCGAATGACCAGTGATGTGGAAGATATTTTCATATATTTGTTTGCTGCTTTTACTTCTTTGTCTGAGAAATGTCTGTCCATTTCAGGTGCCCATTTTTTAATCTGGTCTTTATATTTGGGGGACTGATTCTTTTTTAGTTCTTTATATATTCTAGATAATAGTCCTTTGTCTACAGAGCAGCTGGCAAACATTTTTTTCCCATATTGTAGGTTGTCTTTTAGTTCTGTTGATGGTTTGTTTTTCAGTGTAAAACCTTTTTAATAAGATGACATCCCAGTTGTTTATTTTTTTCTGCTAGTTCCCATGCTACTGAGGATTTGTTCATACAGTCTTTTCCTATGCCAATGTCTTCAAGAGTTCTGCCTAACGTATCTTCCAGCAAATTAGTGATTCTTTTTTAATATTTATATCTGTAATCCACTTGGATTTTAGTTTAGCGCCTGGTGAAAAATAAGGGTCTAGTTTTAATCATTGGCAGGTTGAGATCCAGTTTTTCCAACACCATTTATTAAAGAGGCTCCTTTGTCAAAGATGAGGTAGCTGAGTATATCTGGAGTTGTTTTTGTATCTTCCAATCTATTCCACTGATCCTCAGCTCTGTTTCTTTGACAGTACCATGATGTTTTTATCACAGTAGGTTTGTAGTATAGTTTCAAATTGGGGATTGTGATACCCCCTGCCATGTCTCTGTTGCCTAGAATGGCTTTTGCTATTCTAGGTCTCTTCTAGTTCTAAATGAATTTTTGGATGATTTTTTTCTACTTCTGTGAAATATAGTGTTGGAATTTCAATCAGCATTGCATTGAATCTATATAGCAGTTTTGGTAGTATGGCCATTTTCACTATGTTGACTCTTCCTACCCAGGAGCAGGAGATATCTTTTCATTTTCTTATATCCTCTTCAATCTCTTTTTTCAGAGTGCTGTAGTTTTCAATATATAGGTCTTTTGCTTCTTTCATTAGATTGATTTCCTTGATACTTCATTTTTTTGGATGCTATTGTGAAAGGAATTGTTTCCCTAATTTCTCTCTCAGTGAGTCTGTTATTTGTGTACAAGAAGGCTATTGATTTTTGAGTGCTGACCTTGTATTCAGCTACTCTGCTAAAAGTATCAATTAAGTCTAGAAGTCTTTTTGTAGAATTTTTGGGGTCTTCTACGTAGAGTATCATATTGTCAGCAAATAATGACAGTTTAACTTCTTCCTTTCCTATCTTTATTGCTTTCATTTCTTTCTCTTCTCTAATTGCTGTGGCTAACATTTCCAGAACTATATTAAAGAGGAGTGGTGATAGTGTGCATCCTTGTCTTGTTCCTGATTTTAAGGTGAAAGTTTTCAGTTTTTGGCCATTTAATATGATGTTGGCTGTTGGTTTTTCATAGATACCCTTTATTAAGTTGAGATATAGACCGTCTATTCCAATTTTTTGCAGGGTTTTTATCATAAAAGGGTGTTGAATTTTGTCAAATGCTTTTTCTACGTCTATTGAGAGGATCATATGGTTTTTGTCCTTGACTTTGTTGATATAGTGTATTACATTTATTGACTTACATATGTTGAACCATCCTTGCATCCCTGGAATAAATCCAACTTGGTCAGGATGGATGATCTTCTTGATGATCCTCTGTATTCTGTTTGCTAGTATCTTATTAAGGATTTTTTCATCTATATTCATTAATGAGATTGGCCTGTAGTTCTCTTTTTTAGTTGCATCTTTCCCTGATTTGGGAATCAAAGTGATACTTGCTTCCAGGAATGAATTTGGAAGTATTGCTTCCCTTTCAATTTCATTGAAAAGTTTGAAAAGTAATGGTAGTAGTTCTTCTCTAAATGTCTTGTAAAATTCAGCAGTGAATCCATCAGGGCCTGGGCTTTTCTTGCTGGTAAACTTTTAATTACCTTTTCAATTTCACTGATTGTAATTGGGGTGTTTAAAATGCTTTTACACCTGCCTCACAAGCACAAGGACCCGAATTCGATCCCTGATACCAAAAAAATAAAAAATAAATAAAATGTTTTTATCTTCTTTGTGCAACTTTGGTACTTCATAAGTATCTAGAAATCAGTCCATTTCTTCTGTGTTTTCCATTTTATTACATTATAGGTTACCAAAGTAGGTATTGACAATCCTCTGGATTTCTGTTAGATCTGTTGTGACTTCACCGTTTTCATTCCTAATTGAGTGGATCTGAACCTTTTCTTTCCTTTTTTTGATAAGGTTAGCTAAGGGTTTATCAATTTTATTTATTCTTTCAAAAAACAAACTCTTCGATTCATGTATTTTTTGTAGAATTTTCTTAGTTTCCATTGCATTGATTTCTGCTCTAATCTTTATAATTTCCTCTCTTGTATTAACTTTGGGTTTTTCTTGCTCTTCTTTTTCTAGGAGTCTCAGGTTCATCATTAGGTTGTTTTCCTAGTGTGGACATTCAATACTATGAACTTTCCATATAGAACTGCTTTCATTGTGTCCCATAGATTCCTGTATGTTGTATAGGTATATCATTTATTTGTAAAAACTGTCTAATTTCTTCTTTAGTTTCTTCTGTGATCCATTGATTGTTCAGGAGAGTGTTGTTTAATATCCATTTGTTTGTGAAGTTTCTACAGTTTCTTATTCTATTGATCTCCAGCTTGATTGCACTATGATCTGATAATATACAGGGGATAACTTCGATTTCTTTGCATTTATTCAAACCTGTTCTATGAGCTAGTACATGGTCTATCTTGGAGAATGAACCATGTGCAGCCAAAAAGAATGTATATTCTGATTTTGTGGGTTGGAACACTATATAGACATCTATTAAGTTTGTTCAAAAGCTTGGTTCAGTTCTAGTATTTTGTTGTTGATTTTTTACCTAGATGATCTGGCTACTTGTGATAGTCGGGTATTTAGATCCCCACTACAATTGTATTAGTGCTAATTTGGTTTTTCATGTTACTTAATATTTGTTTTATATAGTTGGGGGCATTAATATTTCGTGCATATATGTTTATGATTGTCATCTCTTCCTCTTGAATTGTTCCCTTTACATGGATATAGTGGCCTTCTTTGTCTCTCTTAATCAGTTTTGGTTTGAAATTTACTTTGTCTGCAAATAAGATAGCTACCCCTGCCTTTTTCTTGGCTTCTGTCACATGGACAACTGTTTTCCATAGTTTCACTTTCAGTTTATGGGATTCTTTTTGCACTAGGTGTGTTTCTTGTATACAACATATTGTTGGATTTTGCTTCTTAATCCATTCTGCCTGTCTATTTCTCTTGATTGGTGAATTAAGGCCATTGACATTGATAGTTATAACTCATATGTACTGATTTATTATTGTCATGTTATTGGCCTTTTGTTGACTCTTTTTACTTTTTCCCCCTCTCCTTTTTGTTTCTTGTCTTGTCTATTTGATTTGCTCTGTTGGGCCTCATGTCTTTTTCTAGGATATTGTTTAGAATTCCTTGTAGTGCTGGTTAGGTATTCATGAAGTTTCTCAAGTGTTCTTTGCCATGGAATTATCTTATTTCCCCATCCATTTTGAAAGAGAGTTTTGCAGGATACATCAGTCTAGGTTGAAGGTTGTTTTCTTTTAAGACTTGAAATACCTCACTCCAGGATCTCCTTGACCTGAGGGTTTGTGTTGAAAAGTCTGCTGTGATTCTGATGGTCTTTCCTCCACATGTGATTTGTTTATTTTCTCTTACTGCTTGTAGTATTTTGTTCTTCTGTTGGGTTTCTGGGGTCTTAATTATTATATGCCTAGGTGTCGTTTTTTTGTTTTTTGGTTTT
The DNA here is from genome assembly GCF_012274545.1 of Fukomys damarensis. Taxonomy (NCBI): domain Eukaryota; kingdom Metazoa; phylum Chordata; class Mammalia; order Rodentia; family Bathyergidae; genus Fukomys; species Fukomys damarensis. Next base: position 24,127,599 of record NW_022900950.1, read on the forward strand.
TTTTATTATGGCTTTTGGAGTCCTTTATGCCTCACTTATCTGCATGTCAAATTCTTCCCCTCTGGAAAGTTTTCTGTCATTAATTCTGTGAACACATTTTTTAAGCCATTTGTATTTTCTTCTGCTATTTCATGGATTCCTATCAGTCTTATGTTATTCTTCTTTGCATCATCCTGGAGTTGTTGGATGGATTTCTCATGATCTCTTACTGATTTTAAAAGACATCTCTTTTCACGGTCACTGGCTGCAATCCTGTCTTCTATATCTGCGATTCTATCTTTACATTCTTTTATACTGCTGTGAAATTTTTCAATGGAGTTTTTAATCTCCTGGATATCTGTTTGAAACTGTTTCATGGATTCCATTTCTTTCCTATGTTGGGCATTCATTGTTTCCATTTCTTTCTTATGCTGGGCCTTCCTGGCTTCTATCATGGTCCTGAGCTCTTCTTTTTTTTTTTTTTTTTTTTTTTTTTTTTTTGGTCAGTTTCTGTTGTAGAGTCTCGAATCCTGACTTTCATTTTGCTCACCATCTCTATGGTTATTTGGGAAATTATTTGTTTTGAATTTTTCTAGAGCCTAATTGGTCTGTTTTGTTACTTCCTGTGCTTTGAGTTCAGGGTGTCCTGCTGGTTCATTGTCAGGCTTTTCATCCTCCTTTGCCCTACTGTTTGCCGTTGGTGTACTGGAAGTCTGTCTTTGTGTCTTGGTTAAGTGTTTTCTCATTTTTATTTTTGTTGTTGGGTTGTCCTTGGTTTCATTCCTGGATTATTACTTAAATCTCCCTGATATTGTTGTACTTTAGCTTTTGAGTCTCTAATGACTCATAGACATTCTCATTTTCATAATATCGAGAAAACAACTCATTAAACCTATCACAACCCTTTAGCCCAATTGATACAATCAGCAGCACAATAGGGTCAAGCACAACTTACAAATTGACCATTTGTGGTAGTCATTAATCTATCACCTTTAAACCATGTGAATTGAATTAAATCAAGAAGCAGCCCAAAATATGTCTGCAGTGAATAAATTCTTCAATGTAGCATATTTACCATTTAGGATGGGGGCTGAGACAGAGTTAGGATGAAAGGAATAGATAAGTGAAGGAATTGGAGAAGGTTTCAAGTGAAGCCAGAGGACCTAGGATGACCATACAATCTTTTGGAAACTTCAATTCAAAAGGGAAAGACACAATGCAAGAATATAACAACTTAACAGTAATAGGGGCTCACTTTCCTTTGAAACTCTTGACCCTTGAGTGAAGGAAAATGAGAGAAGAAAAGCACATAAAGAAAAAAAATGATAGAAGAAGAAATCCGAGTTTGATCAGGAACAGGAACAGAAAGGGAGATGAGGGATAATATGGTGGAGCAAGAGACTGAGTTGGAGAAGGAGGACAGAAAAAATAAAGAATTTACAGAGTGGAATGAGGAAAAGAAAGAAGAAAAGGAATTTTAAGGGCCTCTTTCAGACTATATCTCTGCTGTCATAATATACAATGTGTGCAGCCATGTGCACAACTAAGTTCTTTGAACTCAGCTAGCTGATGGGAGACCCCTGAGATTCAGGCTGATTTCAGGCTGCAACACCTAAATTGAGCTCCCTGACCTCCTGCAGGGTTGAACTCTGCAAAGTTCTACTACAGGTTCCCTCTGCCCTTTCTTTGAAGATATTCAAAGTCTGGAACTCAGAAAAATGCCCTTTCTGACCACCTGTGCCTCTGCAGAGTGGATCCAAGGACTGGCACAATCAGGTGGCCTGAGAACAGGGGTGGGGTGTTGCAAGGGCACCTGCACAGCAAGCTAGTCCTCACAGATTGGACCCAGTCAGGCCAGAGAGAGAAGGGGCTCCAAGCAGCTGTCCCAGACTCCACCTTCCACCTTCTGCTGGATGCTCTGTTTGTCAGTTTTTTGAGACAGACTCACTATGTCATTCAAGCTGGCCTTGAGTTCACCAGTGTAATACATGTTGGCCTGGAACTCATGGTGATCCTGCCTCAGTCTCAGTCTCAGGGGTGTACCATCACACTTGGACCAAGATCTCAAAATATTGATTTAGATTCTTTTGAAAATTCTATCTCATTCCAGAAAATAAATGTGCCTTTAAATTACCTTCTAGCCAACTAGGTATAATCAACATTTATTACAAGTGTCATTCACTGAAGTTTAAAATAAATTGGATGGAAACATCTTAGCACATATCCCTCATGACTAAAATATAGCAGTAGATGGAACTCTGAGAAGTCCTGACTTACTGTATTTATTGTAAAACAAACTTTCCACCACCTCCTACCCCCCTGGCTGCCTTTTCTTCTCTGTCTCCCAGTCCCATGCTTCTTTCTGCTATCTCCTTCCCCTTCTCTCTCTTCTTCTCCATGTCAATAAGACACCAAATCTGCTTTCCAAACTTCTACATCTGTCAACTATTTTTTCACTGATCTTTCCTCCTTTCTTACATTTGTTATGTGCTTGTTTTTCTTTCCCTATCAGAAAACTCACTGACACTCCTAGCAAGTCACTTCTCCATCAGTGGCATTCACACTTGTATGTCCACTTCTAACCTCTTGCCTAAACCCCAGTGTAGACCAACAACAAGTCATGTGTATCCTCTTGAAAGTTCTACTGCATAGCTTTTCAACAGGTGACACTTATACCTTCTGCCTATGCCTAGCCTGGCTTCCAGTCAATACCTTGCCCCCAAATTTTTAAGTTTTCTATGACATAAGCATTGCATTTGTCATCTCGCCAATTCTTTTGGAAGTCATCTTTGTCCACCTTTCCTGATATCTATCAGTGAGTCAAGTCCTATCATTCTTGATTCAAAACATACATAATTTTGCATTTGTATTATCACCAATACCTTGCAGCTAAAGTATTGAAGAAGCAATCGCTTTACTGGCCTTCTTGATTCTGGTTTATCCCTCCCCTAATTTTCCAGAACTGCTGATTGTATCTCCAGTTTTTCTCAGAAATTCCTTGTGATTCTTTATTTTCTGCTTCTTGAGTCTAAACCTCAGCCCACCTGTTAGGAACCTCAAAACCTACCACACCCTCCACATTCCCCTGCATTTCCAGCACTCATAATGGAACCCTGCATGCCTCTATTCGTGTTATTCTGGTTTCTAGCAGACTTCCTTCAGCTCCTTTACTAGATGACTCCTGTCTGAATTCAGAGCTTAGGAACCTTTATATAGCTCTCACTTATTTGAGCTGGTAGGTGGCCACACTGATTTACACTCTCACCATGGTCCTGATTCAGGCACTGGTAGTCATGTGACATCCTTGTCTCTTTAATGAGATGAGATAGTACATTTTGTCAGGAGATCCATGTTGGTTCATTGAAAAACAACACAAAGAAACCAGATTATGTGCTGCAAATATTTATCTCTTTTGATTTCCAGAAAGTTGTGGTTGGAGATGCCTCAGAAACTGCTCTTTTGAAGTTTTCTGAGGTCATTTTGGGTGATGTGATGGAAATTAGAAAAAGAAACCACAAAGTAGCTGAAATCCCTTTTAACTCTACCAATAAATTTCAGGTGAGTTTTTCTTTACAAGTGTCAACCTCTTTTATCACTAAAACCCCTCTGCCTGCACATATCCACTGATTAGCCTATAATTTGAATGATTCCTGGCCTTAGAAATAGTTCTTGGGGGAAATACAGGACCTGAGGATCTGGTAAACCCGAGTATAGCTTCCCTTGTTGGCCTCCTTGATTTCCCTTAACTAGGGTAGAAGGTAAAAAGGTAAAGAGTTTTCCATGGACTGCTTCTCCTATGATTCGTACATATTACAGACACACAGAAACACACAACCACCACCCCGGGTAACTTTTGTACAACTGAAGAGCATCAGCTACATGATGAAGGGTAAATGAGAGGTAGGGGAAGTGAGAAGAATTAATATTTATTGCTCACTGAGTACAGTTGGACCTCTAAATCCTCCAACTCCACATTCATAGATGCAACAAATGGTGGACCAAAGATATCTGGAAACAAAACAATTGTAACTGTGCTAAATATGTACAGACTTTTTTCTTATCATTATTCCCTGAACAATACATTATAACAACTGTTTGCCTAGCATCAACATTGTATTAGGTGGTATAAGTCATCTAAAGGTGATTGATTATGGGAAGATGTACATAGGTTTCATGCAAATACTGTTATTTAGTATGAGGGACTTGAATTTTGATATCCTCAAAAGTCCTGGAGCCAATCTCCTGAGCATATCAAAGGACAATTGTATGTATTAGGCACTTTACATACTTTTCTCACTTAATTCTCACAACAAGCCTAACAGGTAGGACAGTGAATCCCAATTCATAAATAAGGAAGATTCTTGGAGTCCAAAGTGCATGCATTTTCTACTGCAAAGAAGTAGAACAGTTCAGTCCGATGATATAAGGAAGGGTTTCCCTTGAGGAAGACTAGTCTCTCAGATGACTGGTCACATTGTTTTCCTGTCCCACACCCTGTTCCATTGGTAGAACACTCTTTTCCACCCACTGCTCAGGAAGAAAATGGCCAGCCTTGCCTCTCTCCTCCCATCATTTCAGGAGCCAGGGTCAGCCATCTCCATCCTCCTTGTGTTCTAATAAAAAGTAGTTTATAGCCCAAGGCCCTGGTGCAGATAGGATTTCCTTCAGACTCTCATGCTGAGATCCAGGGGTCTTAATTTGGGCTGTGCATAACAAAATACAGTCATGTGTTGCATGGAGACACATTCAAAGAAAGGTGTTGTTAGCTATGCACACATCACAGAGTGAACCTGCATGAGCCTAGAAGGCTCAGCCCACTACTGGTATCATTTATAGGTGGAATATCCAGTTGCTCCTAAGCTACAAATTGTATAACCTGTTACCATACTGAGTACTGTAGATACTTGTGATATAATGCTGTTTGTGTATCTAAATGTATCTGAATATAGAAAAGGTACAGTAAAAAACTAGGTAATATGAATTGTCAGCTCCACTATAATCTTATGAGACCATCACCATGTATGTGGTCCCTCCTTGATCAAAATATCATTACACAATGCATGACTGTATAGAAAGAGAATAACTACATGTAAGGAAATTTTTGGTGATTATCTACTCAGTTTAGATAGAATTTAGTATTAATGAGGAGCTGTTTGTGTTGCGGACATCTTCTTTGTGGATAATGGGCCACTAAAAGTTGTAGTTAGCTACATAGACAATTGACAAAAATGTGTGATGTAAAATTTTAAAGCAAGGGAGTCTGGCCTGGTGGCATGTGCCTGTAATCTGGGCACTCTAGGAGGCAGAGGCAGGAAGATCACAAGTTCAAGCCCAGCATGGGCAAATTAGCAACTTAATGAGACTCAAAAATTTAAAAGGGCTGGAGGTATAGCTCAGTTGGAGGGCCATGGATTCAATCCACAGTACCAAAACAAAACAAACAAACAAAAAAGTATTTGAAGCCTGGAAATCAGATCTTATTTGAAACATAACTGAAAGTAGAATGAGCAACAATTCTAAAATAACACCAGAATAACTAGTAGCTATTCTGATAATTTCCAAATGTATGAAATCATTCCTTCTTACAATGACTTGAAACAGATAGAGGAGGAGGAATTGAGGTGCAGAGGTTTGTACACAGCTGTGAGGGCCAGAGCCAGGATTCAGAGCAGAAAGTCAGCACTGGTAATGCCCTGGATAATGGCATACAAGTAAAAACAGGACTCAAAATGTTACTAAGGCTCCATCTATCACAGCACAGGCACTTCTTGCCATGTGAGAAGTAAGAAAAAGCCAGTTCTGAGGCTTTCCTATGGGACAAAAGTGGGCTATACAGACTTGGAACCAGAGGTGGGGGGCAGGCCTGTGCGAGCCCTCACCTAAGAAGTCAGAGATACTGTTGGAGGAAGGGTGGAGCCCAGGAGTAGCTTGCATCCCTAGCATGGGAGGCCATGAGTTCAATCGCCAGCACTACCAAAGCAACTCTCTTAGATGCCATTAAGACCACTTTACTTTTATACATAAACAACACTCTACTTAAAAGGGCTTTAGAAGTCATGGCCTTGGAAGCCTCTGTTTATCATTCAGTAGAAGGAAAAGAAAAGCAGAAATCCCGTGCTTTAATTAGTCTTAAAATATCCATGCCCAAAGAGACTGTCCACAAAAATATTTAAAACTGATTACAGCAAACTGGTAGTGGTGGCATGCACCTGTAACCCCAGCTATTTGGAAGACTGAAGCCGAAAGATTGTAATTTCAAGGCCTGCCTGAGCAACTTAGCAAGACCTTGTCCCCCAAAAAAAAAAAAAAAAAAAAAAGAAAGAGAGATGATGTAGTTCAGTGTAGAACACTTGCCCATTATGTGAAAGGCCCTGGGCTTGAACCTCAGCACTGCCCAAAAAACAGATAAATACAATAAAATAGTGTATGGCAAACTGGGAAATTAGGACAATATTTTATAAAGTTTTATGTAAAGATGAATGTATTTAATTTTAAATGGTATCATTTATATCCTCCATGATTCAGAACAAGGCCTGTGGAGCCTGCTATTCTGGATCTAAATCTCAACCTAGGGTTGAGGGTGTAGCTCTGTGGTAGAGTTCTTGTGTGGCATGCATTAAACCCTGTATTTAATCTCTACTATGGCAAAACATATTCCAGTTCAATATCTACTCATATATGATCATCATCTATCAGTGCCTCAGTTTCCTACTGATAAAAGACAATAACAGTGCTCATGGCTTTTTTTCTTTTTCCTTGATGCTAGGGATCAAACCCAGGGCTTGTGCATGCTAGTCAAACACTTCACCATCAAGCTACCCTCTGAGTTTTTCAGGGATGTTCAAAGGATTATATGTGTTCATATGTACAGTTATGAACAGTGACTTGTATCTAGTGCACACCATAAAAGTGTCTATTATTCCTACTTTTAAATGTGAAAACATCTTTTTTTTTACCCCCTGACAATACTGGAGATTGAATCCAGGTCCCTGAGAATGCCAGGCAAGCACTCTACCAGGGAAATGCACTTTAAACTCTACTTGATCTTTTAGAAAATGATAGCAATAATAGATTGGAGATTTGGGGGTTTGGTTTGCATAGGTTAATTGGTTGGATAGATGGGGGTTTTTTTAATGTCATTACTTAGCCATAAAAAGAGCAAGCAGTTAATGACCCTATTTGCCCTCTACTATTTTTCCTAATTGCCCTCATCCTTGCTATCCCAAAGTCCAGAAACTACTGATTTAAACTTAATTGTTAGATCAAAAATGGCAGAAATTTTCTTCACAACCTATTTGCTCCCAAAGATTACAGATTCCAAAAGTTTCTTTGAAATCCTTTTGTGTTCTTAGAAGAAAGAGCACTGCATATATAATAAGGGCTCCATGAAAGAGAGCCATATTATGATTATATGGTGATTCTTTTACATTTTTTAATAATCTTATTAGGATGGTTTCTAGAGATAGAATGGATGGGTAAAGGGTACTCATGTCAAACATTTTCGTAGGACATATGGATTACATTCATCATGGGAAGTTAGTTCATGCATGTAATACACCTTAATTCTTTTTTTTTTTTTTTACATCTCCTTCCCTTCCTCTCATCTCTCCTTCCCTCCCTCCATCTCTTGGTCCTCTTTCATGTCAAACTTGTGACCCTGTTCCTTTGCTGTCTTCCTGAAAAGCTATATATGATAGTGTCCTCTTCTCCACACTTGTGCTATTTTTTGACAAATGATAATAGCTTATATTTATTGAGCATATAACATGTTTAATTCCATAATACATACTTGAAATAATTATAAAAATTAACATCTATTGAGTGCTTACCATATGCTAGGAATTACTCCCTTTAATCTTCTCAAGGAATTATGGGCCTATCCCCATTTTACAGAAGAAACTGAGGGTTAAAAAAGATTATATTTCTGCCATTTTCTTTTATGCCCAGGTAGTAAATTTGGATTGAACCCAAGGTGGAGAGGCACAGGAACTCCTGCTCTCTTCAGAGTTGTGAAAGAGCTCCTTGTGAAAGATGGCTGCTCACCACAGGAGGGAGAAAGCTGAGCCACTGAGGCTCACTCTTGCATCCCGCTAGGAGAGTTTGTTTCAGGCTGAGGGTTACATCTGGCCTCCTTAAATTTCTTTACTTTTCTTTTTTGTTCTTTCCTTCTTTCTCCCTCCCTTCCTTCTTTCCTTCTTTTCTTTCTTTCTTTTTCAGTACTGGGTATTGAACTTAGGGCTTTTGCACTGAGCTTTTTTTTTAAAACAGGGTCTCCTAGATTTCTCACTGCCTCAGCTTCCCAGAATGCTGAGATTATAGATATGTATTACGATTCTCAGCAGTAAGCAGTTTCTGTTTAAAATACATCTCCACTTTACAAGGATTCCAATCCAATAAATGTCTCTCTGATCTCTGATTATTAGCTGACCACAAAAATAAAAAGGATAGGACATACCCAGGGATATCAGAGTTCCTCTTCCTCCATACACCTCAAGGACAAGTGGAAAAAAGGATTGTGTTTCCCCTTCCTGTTGCTAATTGGAAGAGCTGTGGTAAATATACTGTCACTGACGTGCCCTTTTGATGTCTCCCAGCTGTCCATACATGAGACAGAAGACCCTGAAGACAAGCGCTTCCTCATGGTAATGAAGGGGGCCCCAGAGAGGATCTTAGAGAAGTGCAGCACCATCATGATCAATGGCCAGGAGCAGCCACTGGACAAGAGCAATGCCAACGCCTTCCACACAGCCTACATGGAGCTGGGCGGCCTGGGTGAGCGTGTGTTAGGTGAGTTCAAGCAGCAGAATGGAAGGCATGGATGATGAAGCCTCAAGGGCTGGCAGAGTAACTATCGTGTCACGTGAACCATAAAAAAATGTGAGAGGCTAGGGAATGTATTTAAGTGATAGAGAGATTACCTAGCATGTGCAAGGATCTAGGTTACATTCCCAGCACTGAAAAAAAAATATGATAAACAGGATGGAAACATATAAAAGCATGTTACATGATAGCACCAAGAATAGGGTTGCTTCCAGACAAGGACTTCAGGGTGGGAGTCACATTTTACACTGGGCCTTAAATGGCAGTATGTGAGGGAAATAGGGTGAAGGTATTCATGTACAGGGGATCACAGAAGACATCCTGGAAAAGGATAAGGCATATGCACACAGGGTACGGTGAACCAGCCCATGCCAAGTGTTGCAGACTAGGTGAGATGGCACAAGTGTGGGAGGCAAGGCTATAGACATAAACTGGATGGTGCAAATGGCTTGGGTACATGGTTAGGGAACTAGAGTGTTGTCCTGCCTACAGTAGAGAACGCGGGAGGCTTTGCAGCAAGAGTGAGCTGATCAGAGTTACAGTATTCATTAAGCATAGCCCCAGTAGCAGCAAGGAGAAGAGAAACACAAGACTCAGCAGGAGTTGGCTTCCTCATTCAGCTGAGAAGGGATGGGGATTTGATGCAAGGCAATGGGAGTGTGAAGGATGGATCAGGTGCAAGCTTCATGATGGCGGAGGAAGACTTAACAACTAATTAAAGGGAGGAGAGGATGGCTCTGCCTCATTAATAATGGCCGTTCTCATATGTTTATCTTGATTAAGGACTGAACTTTGTACCACTGACAGATGCCCAAACTTCCTACCCAGTGTTGTGAAATATCTTGTGCTGGCTTCTGTACCTAAAATGAGTTTCCTACCCCCAACCTTCCCTTCTTTCCCTGGAAAACACACCACTCTCACACATGTCGCCTCCCTGGAAAAGTCTCACCTGACTCTCCAAGTAGCTGAAATATAGCTAGACTTGCAGTCTATACCATATTTTATTATGCTTGGCTGCTTTAGCTCTCAGTCCCATGACAAAACAGGGCTATGTTCAGAAATAAAGGCTGTCCACTTTACTTATCATAGTCTTTATACCTCTAGAATATAGCATAATGAGCATAATAAATTATTTTGGATGAAATATATCTTTCCTTTTAAAAGCATGTATTGTAAAATTGAAGGAATTAAACAATTCTGCTTCAGGCTAATGCATGGTAAAACAGAAAATAATAAAGGGCTGATATTTCCATTTCTCTGTTTATTTTTGGTGTTGGGGATTGAAGTCGGGGCCGACAAATGCTAAGCACCTGCCAAACCACTGAGCTATATCTTCTTTTATTTCTCTCATTCCTTGTCATAGTTTCACTGATTCCCAAATTCATACCCATTATAGGTTTCTGTCATCTCTACCTGCCAGCAGATGAGTTTCCAGAAAGCTATTCATTTGATGTAGATACCATGAACTTTCCCACTTCCAACCTCTGCTTTGTGGGGCTTCTGTCAATGATCGATCCCCCTCGGTCCACTGTGCCAGATGCAGTTGCCAAATGCCGGAGTGCAGGGATCAAGGTAGGCATTATTTTCATGACCTGGGTAGCCCTCCCATTAAGTTGGTCCCTTTCTAAGGATGTTGGTCATAAGACATGGAGAGTACTTAGTCTCTTCAAGTAAATATCATAGCTCCCTTTTGTCTTTACATTCACTATGCTAGGATTTCAATAACTGATCTGTAAAAGCAAAAGGATTGTGTCTCTGTGGAATGAACTACTATAGTAACTACATTGAGAATCTCACAGTGCCGTGAGTTGACCATATCTTACCATAGACCATGATAGATAATTTTAAAGGTGTTATTAGTTAGTTTTGAGGCTCAGCCTCCATCACCTGCTTATCTTCATGATATTAAAACCAAAATACAAAGGTACAAGATCCCATTGATGAATGTAACTGTACCATATACCTAAAATATACCAGTAAACTCAATGAGGAAAAAAAAATATGAGTGTTCATTACCATGTTGGTATCAAGACTGTTGAAGCAACATGGGGCTGCCTCAGGTAGACATCCATAGGCCCTTTCACAAATAAAGTGACATCAAAGTATAAGAGCTTCCTCTAGTGTCAGAGGAGGAACTGTAAGAAGCCTAGGAGCAAGGGTAGACCCGACAGGACCAGTGTGTCCTTCAAGACAGTTGTGTCTTAGATCCAGAACTGCTTGTGGGGCAAATCACAGCAGCCACAAACGATATTCTGCCAGATCCTGATGCTAAACTATTATCTCTGCTGCCACTGGCTGAGTTCCTCATGACCTACAAGTCCTTGTTGTCTGTATTCTAGGTCATTATGGTTACAGGAGATCACCCCATTACAGCCAAAGCTATCGCCAAGAGTGTGGGGATCATTTCAGCCAACAGTGAAACAGTGGAAGACATTGCCAAACGCTGCAAGATTGCTGTGGAGCAAGTTAACAAACAGTAAGCACTAAACTAATGTAGCAGAAATTCAAGTTCTCACCCAACTAAAGAGCTATCCTATGTAGCACATCACCTTTTTGCCACACATTCTTATAGGGTAATGCTTGGCTGGTTTGACCTATACAAGGTAATTTACATATCCAATCATTCATTCAAAAGTTTACTGAACATCTAATCCATGCCAAGTCCTACATTAATGCCATGAAAATAACTCTGTGTGTTCCTCACTTGAAATGTCAGAATCCAATAAGGTCAGTCATGTGTAGCTTAACAACAAGGAAAAAGTCTAAGAAATGCAATTTCATCATTGTGTGAGCATGGTAAAGTATATCTATACAAATCAAGATAGCAACAATATCAGTAGGTGGCAACATCTTACAGGACTTCTGTCACTGATTAAAAATCATCATGTGGCACAGGACATAGATCTGAAAATCTATGTGCTCAATTTAAAGAAAAACTAAACAAAAGGCTTATATAAAAATCACTTGCCATTGATCCAGTAGTTTCATCAGGAATATTAAGAAGCTTTTGGGTTTCATGTGCCACCATATCCAATAAGCATTTTAGGTATTTAGCTATGGTTTCAGTTGGCTTCATAATTTGTAGCTAAGTAAATATACCCTATTTGTTAGTAAATAGAATGGAAGCTTCCTAAGAAAGGCTTTTTTCCTTCTTTCTTTGAATTATTTTTATCATGTCTATCCTTTAATTCGCCCATCTATTCATTTATTCGTTAGTTACTTCTTTCAACAATTACTTTTTGAGGGCTAACTATATGCCAGGTACAGTGCCACACACGAACAGATACTGTTCTCATGTTTGGGGAGCTTTCTATGTAGCCAAGATGTCAGAAAAGAAACTAATTGTGATGTGGTCAGTATAATGAAGAGGACAGCAGCCTGGATTGTGAATCAATGGCTTCAGAATCTCAGGTTGCAAAGAAAGGCCACCAGCTGGATTCTAGCTTTTGTTTGGGTTAGTTGTTGGTTTTGGGGTTTTGGTTTTTGTTGGGGAGTTTGGTTTGGTTTGGCTTGGTTTTCCCAGTAGTAGGGACTGGACCCAAAGCCTCATACTAGACAAGTGCTTCACCACTGAGCTACACCTCTAGCCCCTTTTATTTCAAGACAAGAGTCTTGCTAAGTTTCCCTAGATGGCCTTGAACTTGTGATCCCTCTGCCTCAGCCTCCCAAAGAGCAGGGAATATAGGCATATTCTTCATCTGGTTTGAATTCTACCTTTACGCATGTGGAGGGAAAGGAAAGACAATGGCTGTCTTCTATTTTACCCAGGCCCTATGCCTTTTGGAAACACAGAGCCAGCTATCTGCTAATAAGTATCACTAGGCAGCAAATTACCAAGATAGCTAGCCAACCAGAAGATAGCCCTGGGCACAGAAGCAAATCTGAAGCCTGAGTCTCCAGCTCCACTTTGTATAATAACATCTCTCTGTGAAAATAGGATTGGGGTTTGTTTATTTGTTTGGTTTTTAAAATAGGATTATACATTTCATGCACTCTGTCACACTGATTAGGAGTGTGAAGTGGACATTTTTGTGACTGTTTTCATTTACCCACTTCATCAGCCCTGTCTTCATGACCATGTAAAAATGTAGCCTGGCAGTCGGGCGTGGTGGCTGATGCCTGTAATCCCAGAACTTGGAAGGCTGAGGCAGGTGGATTCGAGACCAGCCTGGGCTACATAGTGAGTTCCAGGTCAGTCTCAACTACATAGTGAGACCCTGTCTCAAAAAACCAAAAAAAAAAAGGTAGCCTATCATACCTTGGTGTTTTTTACTAGCAGTAAGGAAGATCTTCAGTTTGAGTCAAATGATAGAATTCCCGTATTTAGCACCAAGAAGAAAAACAAACATGAAAAGCTCAAAACTTACAAAACATAAAGAAAAAGCCATGCAGTGATCTGTACTGACAGCATTTAAACTGATGTTTGAAAGCTGAAATGTGTAACATTTGCCAAAAGAAGCTAAGGTGAGAGATGCAAGGGAGAACTATTCCTGGCAAAGGAGAACTGTGCAGGCCTTAGGGCAGTACAAGAAGTCTCAGAAACAGAAGTCTAGTGGCGCTGGAGGGGAGAGCCCAGGAGAAGGTAAAATTTAGCTCAAGCCGTGTTTGACCTTGCAGGACAAACCAAGTTAGGGATTCTGGTGTCTGCTTGGAGCACAGTGGAAAGTCCCCGAGAAATTCAAATCTACATAATCCCTAGAACCTTACTTTTATAGTCAGCAGAAATAATCTTGTTCAAAAAAGATTCCAACAAATCTTTCTCCCTAGAGAACACATTGCACATAGACTTTTACAAACCTGAAATAAAAAACATCAAAGAATTGTTATTTATGTCTGTTGGCATAAGGGAATTCCAGGACCCAGAACATAGGAATAGGCAATTTTTGCTGTTTTTTGTTTTGTTTTCTTGTTTGGGTGGAACTGGGGATTGAACTTGGGGCCTTTTGCTCAGCTAAATCCTCAGCCCTTCTGGTCTCCAACTTGTCACCCTCGCACTTCAACCTCCCAGAGTTCTGGTATTACAGGTGTGCAACATCACACTTGGCTCTTGATTGTTTTTTTTTGTTTTTGTGTTTGCTTTTGGTCCTACTGGAGATTAAACCCAGGGTGTTATATATGCTAGGCAAATACTCTACCATTGAGCAACATCCTCAATCCCAAACAGGCAATTTTTACCCTACTTTTCCTTGTGAAGTAAAGCACTTCCCCAGGAAACACTCACTGCTTACTCATTTCTAGAAGGAAAAGGTTATTTAGCATCTTTTTTCTTATTACTACAGGATACCAAGAAATCACCCTTAACTTTTAGCCTCAGTTTACTGTCTTGAAATGGTAACCAAAATGTCTCTACTACCTGTAGCCCCTGAGATCTTACTAAAATATCAAATGTCAAAGTCATTTTATTCTGGATAAAGCCAAAAAGTCTCTTGCCTATTAACCTTTTCAGAAGAGTGTTTCAACCTCAGGTCAGGCCCTGGCCATTACCTAGTTTCTTCTGGCCCTTTCAGGGATGCTAGAGCTGCTGTGGTGACTGGCATGGAGCTGAAGGACATGACCCCAGAACAGCTGGACGAGATCTTAGCCAACTATTCAGAAATTGTCTTTGCCCGGACATCCCCCCAACAGAAACTGATCATCGTGGAGGGCTGTCAGAGGCAGGTGTGTAGATGGCAGTGCCCAGGCCTGTCTTGTACCTGGAGAAATGAGGGCAGAGGTCTGGTCACATTAGAGACCCTTTTAGAGCTTCACATTCCCCAGATTTCTGCATTTTATCCCAAGCATTATAGTTGTGGCTATCAACATTTTTTAGAGATATAAAGGTATAACATTCAATATATGAAGACATTAGATACATTTTTCCTTGGGAGCCTCAGGGATTGGTTCTGGGAACCTCCAAGGATACCAAAAATCTATGGATATTTAAATCCCTTATATAAGATGGGGTAGCCTTTGCACAGAACCTACACATATCCCAACCAGTGGCCCCTTGAGCCTATTTACCTCTATTTTCTCACTGGGTATACACAGGATGCAGTTGTTGCTGTGACAGGGGATGGAGTGAATGACTCACCGGCCCTAAAGAAGGCAGACATTGGGATTGCCATGGGGATAGCAGGTTCTGATGCTGCTAAAAATGCAGCCGACATGGTCTTGCTGGATGACAACTTTGCATCTATTGTCACAGGAGTAGAGGAAGGTGAGTAGGTGTGTTCCCAATTTCCAGAGTTGCCTGGGTTGGGGGGCGATAAACAAGTCCTATAAAGAGAAATATTTTTGCCTAGGTCGCCTGATCTTTGACAACCTAAAGAAGACCATTGCATACACCTTGACCAAGAACATTGCTGAACTCTGCCCCTTCTTGATCTACATAATTGTTGGGCTTCCCCTGCCCATTGGAACCATTACTCTCCTATTTATCGACCTGGGCACAGATATAGTAAGTGGCACAAAAAGAAACAGTCTGATACCCAACATAGGGGTTACATTAATTTTATATGTTCAAAGCTATTACCTTCAAGGGCCATGAGATGGACAAAATCCATGCTTCTCAAACTTTCATACTGTGGAGACTGAAGGGCTGAATTTCTAATAAGCTTTTAGGTGATGCCAGTTTTATTTCTTCACAGACCACACTTCAAAGCAAGGGACTAGAGACTGCTATCAAGGATTTGGAAATTACAATAACTCCCTGTAGAGCTTTTCATAGTATGAGTCTTGGAACTAGGATGCAGCTCAGTGGAAAAGTGCTTGGGTTCAATTCCCAGCATGAAAAAACAAGTAAGATATGACTCATGTCCCTCCAGAAAAATATGCTAGTGGTCAATTTCAGCCCATGTGCCTCCTTATTGTTTGAGGAAGATAGTCTATGTGCCTCTGGGGTCCCAGTGGCTAAAGTAATAAGCCCACAACCGTCTCCTATTAGAGGCTCTGATCAGGAAGCCATTCACCTAACCACAATATAAAATAGCAGTTACTAAGGCTTACAAAGCCCTCTCCTACAATAACATCACCTGAACCTCTCCTCTTCTAGTATCCCCTCTTCCCCTTAAGGAAGCCCTACGTGCCTCTGGCTCACACAGGCCCAGGAGAAGCATGCTGAATCCAGCATGTATATAATCCTACAAATTACATTATTCCTCCCTCATGTTTGATGCAACACCCAGGTGTATGCCCTGTATTTGGGGGAGACTAGACATGTCTTCACCTTTGAGGGGAATTGAGGTCCCCACAGTAGACAGATAACTTTCCCAGCCTTTTAAATTTGCTCACTTTTTCTACCTCAATAGTTCTCCATGTGTGGAACTTGTTAGAAATGCAAATTCTCTGGCCTCAGCCCGGATTTTCTCAGACCAGGAAGTCTGGAGGTGGGACCCAGGGATCTGTCTTGTAAAAGTCCTCTTGATAGCAAGATCTGAGAAAGGACACTTCTGCTACATTGCTTTGGGATCCAACTGCATACCAAAGGGGGAAGGGTGGTATGAGAAACTCTCCATGGAGGAGACAGGCATTTTGTAATAAGCATTAAATAGAACCACCAGCATATGGTGATAATAAAAAGCAGATTGATTTCTCTCTTTTCTGCCCTTGTGGTCCTGAGCATTGAACCTAGGGTCCCATGCACACCAGGCAAGTGCTGTATCACTGAGCTGTATCTCTAACCCAAAAGCAGATTGGTTTTTAAAGCCAGCTCTTTAAATTCCACACTGATAGTTCATCCCCTATTGCCTGCACTCTGAATGGACCAGTTCCCCATCCCCACCACCCCACTGCAATGCAGCAGCCCTCCACCCACTCCTGGCCCACCTTCGCTAGGCCATGGCTATTTGCATCACTTTGGATAGACTAAGCACCTTAGGCTTAGGCTTCACCAGCCCTCTGCCCTTCTAGATCCCCTCCATTGCCTTGGCATATGAGAAAGCTGAAAGCGACATCATGAACAGAAAGCCACGCCACAAGAAGAAGGACAGGCTGGTGAACCACCAGCTTGCCATCTACTCTTACCTGCACATTGGTATGTTGAAGGCATCTTCTCCCTACAAAAGAGTTTTTCTTTTGGGAGTAGATGTGGGATGGTAGCAGGAACTTAAAGGAGTCCCATGACCAGTAGGTGGTTCTCTAAGGCCACCATAGCCTACAACCATGTCTCTCACCCTTTTAGGCCTCATGCAGGCCCTAGGAGCTTTCCTTGTGTATTTCACTGTCTATGCACAGCAGGGCTTTTGGCCCACGTCTCTGATTGAACTGCGAGTACAATGGGAAAAGGATGATCTGAATGACTTGGAAGACAGCTACGGACAGGAATGGGTGAGTCATGAGCTCTGACACCAGCATCTTGCGGTTCTTGCCTTCTCCTCTTACTGACCAGAAGGACATAGAACCTTCATTTTCCTTAACATCATTAATGAGACCCCTAAAAGCATCTCAGTTAATTGGGAGGGGTCCTTGGTGACCCTGGTTCAACCTTTGCCAGGACTCAGCCTCATCTCTCAAATTGGATTCTAAGAGTTCCCTTTTTCACATTATCTTAACCATTGATGTGAAAGTATAACCAGTCCAATAATGCCCAGAGTTAAGCCAAATAGATCCTTCTTTCCAAACAAAGAAGAAAGTGGTTCACCCTCAATCTGGTGAAGGGAATCAAGCTTTATAGAACCATACTGAAATCTCCCTGGAGTTTTTCACCAGGTCTCACAGTCTCATCTTTCCCTGTCCATTCACAGACAAGATATCAGAGGAAATACCTTGAGTGGACAGGCTACACAGCCTTCTTTGTTGGCATCATGGTTCAGCAAATAGCAGATCTGATCATCAGGAAAACCAGGAGAAATTCCATATTCCAGCAGGGTCTCTTCAGGTACTTCTTATGTCTGACCTCATGGTCCATGACCCGCCATGCCAGGATGCAAAAGTCTGCTCCTTTGTAAGACCTACCTGTGGCCATGCTTGTAACACAGGAGGCACTGATTGACTCCACTTGTGGCATGGTGTGCTGAGTGAATCGTTATGGGGACACTGAAATTCAGAGTCTGTTTGCTTTTATATGTATTACAGAAATAAAGTTATTTGGGTGGGGATTGCCTCACAGATCATCATCGCCCTGATTCTCTCCTATGGCCTTGGCAGTGTCACAGCCCTGAGTTTCACCATGCTCAGGTAAGTTGACCTTCAACAGCCTGGAGGAAAGATACAGTTCCTGTCTGAGCTGTTATGGCCTAAACATTGAGTCTTACAAAGTCTTCCCCTTAAATCTTCCCAAAGAGATTCTATACTATGAGTTAAGCCTCTGAACTACCCAATTCCCCAAAAGAGAAATGGGTTTCCAAAGGCCCCACCAAGCTATCTCTACCCTCATCCAAAGGATTGTGTTAAAGGCAGAGATTGCTTCTAGCAGTCATAGCTCGCGTTAAGTTAGGAGCTTTGTGCTGTATAGCATAGTGAATTTGTTGTGCTTTCCAATAAGTCAGGAAAAATGAAAAGGAAGCCTTCCTGCCTGCTGGCCAGGGGATGGGCTATCACTCTGGACAAGCTAGGCTCACCTTACTCCCTTCTGTTTCTAGGCCTCAGTATTGGTTTGTGGCTATCCCACACGCCATCTTGATTTGGGTGTATGACGAAGTGCGAAAACTCTTCATCAGGCGCTACCCTGGAAGTGAGTGGAAATATAATTTTTTTATGTGATGCCGGGATGGAACCCAGTGTCTTGCACATGTTAAGAAAGCACTTTACCACTGTGATACACCCCTAGCCAGTAATATGATTTTTGAGGCTCTGTGTACCAACTTCTATAGACTCTCCATCTCTGATGTACTTGTTTTTACCTCTACAGGTTGGTGGGATAAGAACATGTATTACTGAAACCATATCACTCACTGGAAGATCTATCAGCAGTACAGACATCATACAGCTTTTCATACAGAAAACTACACTGAAAGATATTTTGTACTTTAAAGCAGAGATTGACTGTTTATATAGGATTTTTCAACTCTTTCTCCATCTCCTCATCTTAAAATATGTGAACTTCAAAGTAATGGTATAGAGAAGAATATGTTTATATGTATATATAAAGCTCCCTGTGTTAAGTAGTTTTACGTAACCCAAGTGCCTCCTGCGGTCTTTTGAAACTAAGATAGAATTGCTCAGACCTCACTTCCTCACCCTGGTAAAGACCCAATGACCCACTGAGATTTCTGTAAATTCCCCTAAGAACATATATGTTCATAATCACCTTGCTCATAAAAGGCTGCCTCAGATGCGCCAGCCAGTGTACATCCCAGAACCACTGACAACCTCAGTTTTGACTGAGACATCCTTACTGTGACAGTTTCCCTGGTCATGTCACACTATCCCACCACCCATCACCTCCCTGGCACTTTTGTGTCTCCCTTTCCATGTCACCCTTTACCAGAGCCCTACACCCCTCTTGCACACCCTAACTCAGAATCCTGAAATTATTCCGAGGGACTTTCATTTTCTGGGTCAACCTCAGCAGAATCACTGTGGTCCAAATAGCTGTTGTTGTTGTTGTTGTTGTTTTGGTGGTGCTGGGGATTGAACTCAGGACCTTCACACTGAGCTACATCCCTACCCCTTTTTCTTAATTTTGACACAGAGTCTTGCTAAGTTGCCCAGGCTGGACTCCAAACATTCAATCCTCCTGCCTCAGCTTCCCAAAGTGCTGGAGTTACAGATGTGTACCACCACACCCAGCTCAGTATTTCTTATGAAACAGTTGACAAGTGCTCTCTAGCAATTATTTTATGTAAATGTGCTGTAACTTAGGTGTATTCATGTGTGACACATACATCCATGTTGACCTCTTGAGAGATCGATCACCTTTTTTAAGTAAAAGAAGTTTTATAAAATCAGGTCTCCTTGTGGTATTCTAATTCAATCAGTTTTTCTAAAATATAGAGTTCAGATCACAAAAAATGAGATAAGATCCTTTTTTGCCCTTTTGCTTTTTCTCATCATTTTACCTCTTTGAGGGTCTAGAAATGTAGGGTTTTCTCTCTGAACTCTTCCTTCAGCATGCTATGCTCCAGTCTGTGCCCAGGCTGCCCATGGCTCTACAGGACTCCTTTTGGCAGTGATGCTCTAGGGAAAGTCATTTTCACTACTTTTCTATGCATCACACACCCAGAACTAACTGATCTGGTCAAAACTGAAAATTATATTTGGTTAAATTATATCTGTTCAGTCCCTTCTCACTTTAGGATACCTGATGCTGAGATTGTAGACTAGTACCTCTGTAATGGTTAAAGGGAGACAGAGCCACACGTTCTCAATGGTCACATTCAGAAAATTGAAAGGAGGAGCTGCTGTTTGTAATATCCAGTATATATTGTATGTGTCAACTTAAGCTAAAATAATGCTGCCATTCTGATGTTTTAATCTCTAGTTCAACTACAGTTATGGAGCAAATCCCGCTTCAATAGTTCAGCGACCAGGAAACCTTTCCAAGGTAGTTTGGGCAGGGTGGCAGTGGCCTTATTCCAGCCCTCAAGTAGCAGTTAATGCTCTCTAGGCTTCAGCTAAAAATAACTTGCCCTTCTCCTTTCCCTTGCCAAGCTGCCTGAGTGCTGCTGGCTATGACACTCGGCAGGTCTTGATTCAGCCAAAGCAAGAAGAAAGCTATCAGCATGGCACAAAGCCTCAGGTTTAACCTGGAATAGGACTAAATCTAAGGATTTATATTTGGTGTGGAAGTCTCTTCACAGCAGCAACCATGTCTGGAATTACTTTTATATTTATAGCTACCTATTCTGGCAAAATATTGACAAATATTTGTAAAATGAACAAATAAAGAGACTGGTATATCAAGTGACTTTATAAAGCTGTAGACAGAAAAAAAGCAACAAAATTCTGTCCCAAAGGGTTTGTTGGGTTTTGTTTTTGTTTTTGAGGGAAACTTAATCTTGACCTAATTGGAAACCTCTATAGGGACAGAGAACAGACTCCAGGATCCTTAACCTGTTTTCATTAAAAGTATAATTTGTGGGGCCAGGAATTTAGCTCAGTGGTTTTGCCACCTGCTTGTAAGCACAAGGGCCTAAGTTTGATCCCCAGTACCACCCCCCAAAAAAAGCATAATTTGTGTTTTCTTCTAAGATATACAGGGACTTAAATGTGGTTTTGTTGTTTTGTTTTGTTTTGCTTTTTTTGCCAAAAATCAAACCTCTTCATTTGGGCCTACAGGTGCCCAATAGGTAACTAAAAGTAGACCAGAGCTTGACCTTTATTTTTTTATTCTTTATTACATTAAAACTTTGGATCAGGCATGTTAGTCATTTAAGAAAAAATTTAAAATTTGTTTTAAAAACAGGTTATAAGCCCTAAACTTACCTAGCCAACCTCATAACCCTGAGAGACTGAAAATATCAAGGTAAGAGTAACTAGTTTTCAGGATTTAGAGACATGAGTACCAACTTCATAACATCCAGTTCCAGACACTCTTCTGGAGGGGGACCTAGAAGTCTCCAGCCATTGTCCTAAACCTAGGGCCACCTGGGATTCCATTAGAGCCTCACAAGACTAAAACTATCCAAACAAAACAATTATTTTATTGGAACCAAATTGCCTCTCAAGCCATGAACCTTCCTCCTGAGTTACAAAACTAGGACTCAAATAATAATCAACCAGACCTCAGCCTACCACAACACCCCATAAATCTGGTGCTACCCTTCAGGTGATATGATCCTCTTTATCAAGTGAGTGTGCCCCCTCCAGCTGTTGAGGCTGGAGTCCTCTCCCTATTCTCACTCTTCTTTGTCAGCTCTTGCCAAAGTCCCTTACCATTGTCTCTTTCCAGTTAAAATGTTTCTCCTACAGATTTATAGCTTAGTTTTAATTTCCACTGTCACTAAAGCAAGAACTCAGGCTAGCGTGACAAGGAGACTATTTAATTGCCCTATAAAGGCTAATATACTTTTTAGAAAAAAATAAAGTTAATTTAAATCTAGTTGGTATGGCAGATAGCTCACAGATATAAAGATGAGGCTAGATTCATGGGGCTTTTGCTTTTTAAAATAATCTTTTGTCGTGATTATAAAATTGCAGCATGCTTAAGGAAATTTGGAGAAATGTACACCTGTAGATCCATTATTTGCAATGCTGAGTCACGAAGACTAAGAGTTTGAGACCATCCTAGGCAGCACAGTGAGAGACTATCTGGAAAGATGTAAAGAAGGAAAGAAAAAAATTGCAATAAATTAAAATTACTCTACATTTCACTAGCCAGTAGCATACTGAATGAGTAGTTGTTTCTTTGGGGGTACTACATACACTTATGCTTAGACAAAATTAATATAAAGTTTCTATTCTGCCCCTTTTTTGCCCTTTTTATTTAACATTAAAAATTATGTTAGTGGGGCTAAGCGTGGTGCAGGGGTAGAGCAACTGCCTAGGATGGGGAAGGCCCTAGGAGTCAAGAGCACTGCAAAAAATTAAAATAAAATAAGAAAAAATGTTGGGCCAAGATTTAGCTCAATGGAACTGCCTGCCTTGCAAGCATAAGGTCCTGAGCTTGATCCCTGGTACCAAAAAAAAAAAAAATAAAAAAAAAAAAAAAAAAAAAAAAGGAAAGAAAGAAAATGTTAATGACTAGACTACATTAAGAGTATGCTAACTATAGAAATGAAAATGTTTCATTTATTTTCTACTATGCATCTTACTTTAAAAGTCTGAATCTTGTACCACATCTCTGATTTTGTCATTTACCAATTGTCAAAATCAAATTTAAGGATTAAATGCATTTTAAGGCTCTTGATGCACATTCAAGATACACTGTACCAACTTACAGTCCCATAAGTAATAATAAAGGGAACGTTTATCTTGCACAAAATTAGGATAGGAAAGATCTGTCAATGAATACAGACTTTCAGATCTGTCATAACAGGAGGCATGTGCATAAGCTATGAGAGGAAGCAAATGACCCATAAGAACAGCATCAGCAATAGGGAGCTGGAGAATAGGGAGTAATTTATTCTACAGTATCTCAGAGATAATGTGATGAGATTAGAGTTCATTAAAAAAAAACAACCTCAGGGAAGGTGTGATACGTAGGAGAAGAACAAAAAGGGAAAAGAAAAAAATGTGAGAGAATGAAAAGATGAAAATAAAGTGTTTGTAGATGGGGAGGGGAGGGGGGTGAAGGGAGGGCAGAGGTAAGGGGAAAAAAATGAGAATCAAGACTTGCCATGTAAAGGTACATGATCCCAACAATGAATGTAACTGTACTGTATCCCTAAATGTACCAATAAACTCAATAAAAAAAAAAAACCTATTCTAAGATGATTTCTAAAGACAGGGTCCTGATCTAGCTGATAATTTGGCCTTTATGTAACAGATGGAAGGAGGACCCTGTAAGGATGGAAGGAAGGGTGAGTTCATTAGCCAGAATAGCTGTGACTTGGACTAAGCTGGCAGCTAAGTGTGTGGGACCAATACAGGAGGATACTGGCTCTATGAGCAAGTATGCAAGTATCTGTGTGACGAACTGTGCCTTCAACAGGAAACCAGTGGAAGAATTTTGTAAGGGAGGTCACCTGTAGATGATTCAAGACTTACTATATGTTCAACTCAGTCCCCCAAAAAGGCCACAAACCATCTTGACTGACTACATCATCATATCTATGTTGCAGAGAAGTGAAGTAATTTGTCCTAAACTCTGCTTTGGCAGGATGACCATACTTTCACATTTGATTGTGACTCCTGCTGTCTCAGTGCAATGAGCACTATAAAATGGAACTGTAAAAGTTAGCCTTTTGGGCCAATAGTGAACCACCAGGACACCCTAAACTCAAAGCACAGGAAGTAACAAAACAGATCAATCAGGCTCTAGAAAAGTTCAAAACAGAAATAATTCCCCAGATAACCATAGAGATATTGAGCAAAATGGAAGTCATGATTCGAGACTCTAGAGCAAAAACTGACAAAAAAAAATAGATGAGCTCAGGACCATGATAGAAGCCATGAAGGCCCAGCATAAGAAAGAAATGGAAAAAATCAATGCCCAACATAGGAAAGAAATGGAATCCATAAAACAGATTCAAATAGATATCCAGGAGATTAAATACTCCATAGAAAGTGTACGCAACAGAATAGAAGAATGTAAAGATAGACTCTCAGATATAGAAGATAAGATTGCAGTCAGTGACCATGAAAAGAGAGGTCTCTTAAAAAGAGTAAGGGATCATGAGAAATCGATCCAACAACTCCTAGATGATGCAAAGAAGAATAACATAAGACTGATAGGAATACATGAAGTAGCAGGAGAAAATACAAATGACTTTAAAAAGCTGTTCGCAGAATTAATGACAGAAAACTTCCCAAACAGAGGGGAGGAATTTGACATTCAGATAACTGAGGCATATAGGACCCCAACTAGCTACAATCAAAAAAATCTACACCTAGACATATAATAATCAAGATCCCAGAAATCCAACAGAAGAACAAAATACTACAAGCAGTAAGAGGAAAGGAACAAATCACATGCAAAGGAAAGCACATCAGAATCACAGCAGACTTTTCAACATAAACCCTCAGCTCAAGGAGAGCCTGGATTGAGGTATTTCAAGTCCTAAAAGAAAACAACCTACAACCAAGACTGATGTATCCTGTAAAACTGTCTTTCAAAATGGATGGAGAAATAAGATACTTCCATGACAAAGAAAACTTGAGAAACTTCATGAATATTAAACCAGCACTACAAGGAATTTTAAACAATATCCTACGAAAAGACAATGAAGACCACAACACCATAAGGCCCAACAGAGTAATTCAAATAGCCAAGGCAAGAAACTAAAAGGAGAGGACAAAAAAATTAAAAAGAGTCAACAAAAGGACAACAACATGACAATAATAAGTCAGTATATATCAGTTTTAATGATCAAAGTCAATGGCCTCACTTCACCAATCAAGAGAAATAGACTGGCAGAATGGATTAAGAAGCAAAATCCAACAATATGTTGTATACAAGAAACATACCTAGTACAAAAGAAGCCCATAGACTGAAAGTGAAAGGATGGAAAACAATTCTTCACATGAAGGAGCCCAGAAAAAAGCAGTGGTAGCAACCTTATTTGCAGACAAAGTAAACTTCAAACCAATACTGATTAAGAGAGACAAAGAAGGCCACTACATCCTTGTAAAGGGAACAATCCAAGAGGAAGAAATGACAATCATAAACATATATGCACCAAATATAAATGCCCCCAACTATATAAAACAAATTTTAAGTGACATTAAAAACCAAATAAGCACTAATACAATTGTAGTGGGGGATCTAAATACACCACTATCACAAATAGACAGGTCATCTAGGCAAAAAAATCAACAATGAAATACTAGAACTAAATGAAGCTTTTGAATGCATGGACTTATTAGAAGTCTACAGAGTGTTGCACCCCACAAAATCAGAATATACATTCTTTTCAGCTGCACATGGGTCATTCTCCAAGATAGATCACACACTAGCTCAAAAAACAGGTTTGAATAAATGCAAAAGAATTGAAGTTATTCCCTGTATACTATCAGATCACAGGGCAATAAAGCTGGAGATCAACAGCATAAGAAACCGTAGGAACTTCACAAACACATGGAAATTGAACAACACTCTCCTCAACAATCAATGGATCACAGAGGAAATTAAAGAAGAAATCAGACAGTTTTTACAAATAAATGAAAATGCCAATATAACATAAAGGAATCTATGGGGCACAATAAAAGCAGTTCTACTTGGAAAAATCATAGCACTGAATGCCCACACTAGGAAATCAGAGCAAGCTCAAATAAACAACCTAACGATGACTCTTA
>NW_022900950.1:24153396-24211246 GCF_012274545.1 Fukomys damarensis
GAAACAGGAAGTAAAGGGCTAAAGGTGTAGGGAAAGTGGGAAGGGTGGGGGAAAGGTAATACGGGAGAGGGAAAAAATATGAGAAACTGAAAAAATGGAAATAAAGTGTTTGTAAATGGGGAGGGGAGGAGGGGGTGAAGGGAGGGCAGGGACAAGGGGAAAAAATGAGAATCAAGGCCTATTATGTAAAGGTACAGAATCCCAATGATGAATGTAACTGTATTGTATACCTAGATTGTACCAATAAACTCAATAAAAAGGAAAAAAAAGAGTTAGCCTTTTAGGGGCCAGGAATTTAGTTCAGTGATGCTGCTGCCTGCCTAACAAGCATAAAGTCCTGCATTTGATCCCTGGTACAAAAAAAAAAAAGCTAGCTTTTCAACTTTAGAGACAAGTGGTTTCTCCAAACTTCCTCACGCCTAGAACATAAATAGATGCCTCCACTTCCTCAGCCCAGATGAATGGACAGAATATGCTGATGCTAGCCCCAGTTTCCTTTCCACAAGAAAAGGGACAGTGAGCTAAACATGGCTAGAAGTGATAAAAAGCAAGGGTGGAGACCTGCACTGTTTCTCTGTATTCCCTATCCCTCCGTTCCTTACTATAAATGGTACATGGAGAGATGATGATTTGAGGCAAATGGGCCCCTCCAGCTTCTTGGAGCTAGCTTTGAATAAATCCCTTTTCCTTCTTTTTACTAAAATAAATGCCCTTTGATTTGGTCAGTGGTGAGCAAATGAATCTGAGGGGTCAGTAACAGTTTTAGTGAGCCAGCTAAGGAAAATTCCCTGCTTCTGAGAGGCATCCATCCCAGTAGGCACTTGGTAAAAGGGACTGACTGTTTTGGCTAGCTAAACCAATGGTTCAGGACTCCAAGGATATTCCAGCAGCTTCTGGGGACACTATTGCATCTGAAAATGTCCCTCCTTTCCTGTTCATGGCATCAGCTGCCTATAAATGCTTTAGTTAGTAAAAGGGAAAAGATTTTTTTGGAAAGTTAATGGGCCCTGCCTGGTTTCTCACTGGAAAGTGCACTCCAAAGATCTATTGCCACCACATTTGGACTTTCTCTTATGCCTTATCCTTTGGATGAGGTAAGCGCCTTCATTGCTAACCTTCTGGGCTTATTATAAGTTATTTGGAGGCTCTGATTGGTCAGAGGCTTGGCAGTGCCATTTGGGGTAAGATAAGCTGCTTCACTATTTGCAGCATTTGGACCTACTATGGTAGGAAACCTGGTTTCAGTACATCAAAAGCTGCATACTAACTGCACAGGTTTCAGCCAGTATTCTATAATGAGGAGTCTGCCTGAACTGTATCTTCTCCACCATATGAATGTAAGGCACGAAGTCCTCTCCCTTTAAGACCCAATGGAGCATTTGATTTGGCCAGGGAGCTTCCCCGTTTGGGACAGAACAATGCCTCTGAGGCAGTATGCATTTAGAGATTAAATTCATCCCACAGAGATGCTAGCCCTCATCATTCCTTTTCCTTGTCTTTGGAGTTTCTTATTAACACATCTGGAGGTTTGTGCTATTGATTTTGGGCCTTGAGATATCCTGAGGCTTCTTCATGAGCCAATCTGGTGTACAAGGTTTTTTTAACTGATAGGAAAGTTTGAGTTCAGAGACTTTAACAGGTGGAAACATTAGGGTGTGCTTAAAGATCAGTTACAATTTGCTCAGGAATGAAAGTACTTGTGGTACTTTGTACTTTCTTTAAAAAGTTCTACTTACATGTGACTCAGAAAAAGGTGATTTTATTGTGATACAACATGGCCTGTATAACTGAAAGTGCACTTGGATTTCACACCAATTGTCCTTAAGTGTATTCTTTGGACAAACTTTGACCTGAATAACATCCATAGCTACTTTTCTTTCCCTTTTCCAGATTAGTGGAAAGAATAAACAAATTTCTTCTATTATCATTCTGAGGGTTCCCAAGAATGACATAAGGAATTTACCTCATTCTTTTGTAGTGGTTTCACTGATCTCTGTCACTGAAAAACAACTTTCACAATGCATCAGTAAGAGGCACAAGAAGCATTTATTGGGCAGAGATTTTAGGATGTCCTTAAGAATGGAGTGTAGGCTGTCAGAGAAATGAGACACATTGCAGTTTGGAAATGAGAATACTTATACCTCTCTTGAAGGGGTACAAAAGCCCAGGAAAAGGTGACTCCTGAAAGGTATTAGCTCATTCTACAGGTGGTTCTTTGTTTTTTGTTTTACAAATTATTCAACTGTTTATCATATTATATCACAAGACTTCATGACTACAACACAAAGGAGGGGTTCTTCTTATTTTGTTGTGGAAGGAATTGGTGACACACACAGAGATGCAGAATGGAAGTAAAATAATAAAAGGTTTATTGTGTTGACAAAAGGCCAATCTCACTAAGAGCAGTGCCAGAGATCGACCCCTTATTGGGTTGCAGCTTCTTCCTTTATAGGTTTTACAACTATGATCTCATGCAGGTGGTTACATTTTATTTCCTCAGTTCACATTACCCATGTACAAATTACAGTAACAAGACGGTTAACTTTAACCCAGACATAACAATTCCTTGTAGTTAGGGAGTTTACCTTAAGATTCATCTAGCTATATATTCTAGTGCAGAGGAAGGGGTGTTCAAGGTAAGGGATGAGGCCAGATGTTCCATTTCACAGTCAATGCCTCCAGTGTCTGTTAATTTTGAACTAAACAAAGCAAATTGCTGTTAGAAACAGCAGAAGTCATTTTACATTTTCCTAACATTTTTTAGGTTTTTAGATTATTTACAAAGTTCTCTCTATCAATTTAATGCTACAACATACACAGCAAGTCCAGACTAGCTCTTTCAATCTGAACACAGGTATTTAAACTTTTCCATGCTGTTTATGTTTATGATGTACAGAAGTTCTGTTACCAAACTGTATAGTAAAGCACACAAAACTGGACTGTAGGTTCAGTGATTTCTCTCAGTGATTCCCACCACCTGCTTCACAAGCACAAGGTCTCAAGTTTAATCCCCAGTACCCCCAAAAAATGGACTTTAACATAACACAGTACACAGAAATACTTGATTTTATAATTTTCTTTGTGTAAATATTAGTTTAAAAACTTTAGTTGTTTTTTGTTGTTGTTGTTTTTGGTGCTTGCTAAGATGCAGCAACTAGCACAGAAATAAAATTAAAATGACCTGAGCCACATAGGGTCTTACCCTTATATTCCATATTCTTAAACAGCAGTAACTACTGAATTCCTTTTGATTTGCTATACTTGAGATGATATGCTTTTATTCACTATAAATCTTTATGAACTACCAAATTCAAAAAACCAACCACAGGCTTGACATTTAATTACAAAAGAAATACAGATCTCTTGATTAGCAAAACAATTTTATGGTTTGTAAAAACACACACTATTTCCAAATTCCTATTTACATTTACATAGTCTTACATCCTTTCTTTAGTCATTGTTTACATATAAAATTTTGTTGTTCAGAAAAAGTTGAGCAAGCCAACCACATGGAATTCAAAAGTAACATAGTGTCCTATTGTTATTTCAGAGTTATCAACAGAGGTAGATTATTGCTTCTTTTCTAGGCTTCTTCAGCCTAGATAGGTAAATTACACCATCTTTCCTCTCCTAATTTAAATACTGAAAAGTATAATATCCAAAAATTCATTAATTTATAATGGGAACATAAATTTAGAAACTTCCAGATTGCATTACATTAAGACAGCATAATCTAGGCTCTCTGAGCAGCGAAATCACACCAGTGAGAGGCGGAACCTCATGAAGCTGAGCTGCTACCCCAAACCCACCTTCCTGGACCTCTAAGCAGCATGAGCAAATAGTTCAGGAGCAAATCTGCAAAGGTGCCTGCAGCCCCCCCACCACACCGCACCCCTGCCTCTGATGTCCTGGCTGTGCTGGTACCTGTATTCACACCACAGAGGCACAGCAGGTCATAAAGCCCATTGTCCTGAGATCCAGCCTTGATTTTTATTTAATTCACATAGTTAAAGGTGATAGATTAATAATTAACACAAATTGTCATTTTGCTAAGCTGTGCTTGATGCTAATTGTATCAATTGGGCTAGTGATTGATCTAATCAGTTGTCCTTCCTGGTATAATGCAAATAAGATTGCCTAAGAGTTATTAGAGACTCAAAACCTAAAGACCAGCTATATCAGAAAGATCAAAGTACTAACCCAGGAACTAAATTAACCCAAGGATAGGACCAACCACAAAAATAGAAATGTGAAGACATTTAAGCAAGGCACAAACAGACTGCCAGCTCACCAAGGGCAATTCTTGGGAGAATGAGGTAAAAAAGTCTGATAATCAACCACCTGGACATCCTGAACTAATAGCACAGGAAGTAACAAAACAGATTAATGATGCTCTAGAAAAATTCAAAACAAAGATAACTACAGAGATGGTGAGCAGAATAAAAGACATGATTAGAGACTCTAGAACAGAAACAGATTTTTAAAAATACACGAGCTCAGGATCATGATAGAATACATGAATGCCCAACATAGGAAAGAAATGGAATCCATGAAAAAGATTCAAACAGATATGCAGGAGATTAGAAACTCTATTCAAAGTATACATAACAGACAGAGCCAATATGAAGACAAGATATCATATAGAGAAGACAGTATGGTGGTCAGTGACCAAAAAAAGAGGGATCTCATTAAAAAAGTAAGGGAACATGAGAAATCAATTCAACACCTTCCAGATGATGCAAAGAAGAATAATATAAGACAGATATGAGTCCATGAAAAATCATGCGAGAGTACAAGTGCCATAAAAAAAACTGTTTAGCTGGCCATGGTGGTGCACGCCTGCAACCCCAGCACTCAGGAGGCTGAGGCAGGAGGATCACTGTGAGTTTGAGAATATCCTGGTCTACATAGTGAGTTCCAGGACAGTCTCAACTACATAGTGAGACCCTGTCTCAAAAAAAAAAAAAAACTGTACACA
Organism: Fukomys damarensis; assembly: GCF_012274545.1. Classification (NCBI taxonomy): domain Eukaryota; kingdom Metazoa; phylum Chordata; class Mammalia; order Rodentia; family Bathyergidae; genus Fukomys; species Fukomys damarensis. The sequence continues at coordinate 24,158,375 of NW_022900950.1, forward strand.
CAATTAATAACAGAAAACTTCCCAAACAGATCAAAAGAATTTTACATACAAATAATTGAGGCTTATAGAACTCCAAATAGCCACGATCACAAAAAATCTATACCTATACATGTAATAATCAAGATTCCAGAAACTCAACAGAAGAATAAAATACTACAAGCAATTAGAAAAAATAAACAAATCACATTCAAATGAAAGCCCATCAGAATCACAGCTGACTTTTCAACACAAATCCTCAGGTCAAGGAGAGCCTGGAGTGAGGTATTTCAAGTCCTAAAAGAAAACAACCTTCAACCTAGACTGATGTATCCTGCAAAACTCTCTTTCAAAATGGATGGGAAAATAAGATGCTTCCATGACAAAGAAAGAACACCTGAGAAACTTCATGAATACCAAACCAGCACTACAAGGAATTCTAAACAATAACCTAGAAAGAGACAATGAAGGTGCCAACTCCATGAGGCCCAACAGAGCAAATACAGGAGGCAAGGCAAGAAATTAAAGGGGAGGGTATTAAAAAGAACCAACAACAGGAAAATAACATGATGATGATAAGTCAATACATATCAGTTATAACCATCAATGTTAATGGCCTCAATTCACCAATCAAAAGAAATAGACTGGAAGAATAGATTGAGAAGCAAAATCCAACAATATGCTGTATACAAGAAACGCACCTAGTTCAAAAAGAAACTCATAGACTGAAAGTAAAAGGATGAAAAACAGTTATCCATGTGACAAAAGCCCAAAAAAAGCAGGGGTAGCTATCTTATTTGCACACAGAATTGATTTCAAGCCAAAACTAATTAAGAGAGACAAAGAAGGCCACTACATCCTTGTAATGGAACAATATGAGAGGAAGAAATGACAATCATAAATATATATGCACCAGATACTAATGCTCTCAACTACACAAAACGAATATTAATGGATACAAAAATGAAGTAAGCACTAATACAATTGAAGTGAGGGACTTCAATACTCTACTGACACAAATAGACAGATCATCTAGACAAAAAATCAATAGCAAAATAACAGAACTGAACAGTCTTAGAACAAATGGACTTAGTAGATGTCTACAGAGTGTTCTACCCCCCAAAATCAGAATATACATGCTTTTTGGCTGCACAAGGGTCATTCTCCAAAATAGATCACATGCTAGCTCATCAAATGTGCTTAAGTATATACAAAGGAACTGAAGTTATCCCCTGTATATTATCTGAACATAGCTCAATTAAACTGGAGATCAGTAGCAAAAGAAACTGCAAGAACTTCACAAACACATGGAAATTAAATAACACCAGCTGAACAACCATTAAGTCAAGAGGAAATTAAAGAAGAAATTAAACAGTTTCTACAATTAATGATAATGCCAATACAACATACAGAAATCTATAGGACACAATGGAAACAGTTCTATGAGGGAAATTCATAGCAGTAAATGTCCACACTAGGAAAACAGAGTGAGCTCAAATAAACAACCTAATACTTAAACCTAAGCCTCTAGAAAAAGAAAAGCAAAACAAACCAAAAACTCATAAAAGGTAGGAAATTGTAAAGATCAGAGCAGAAATTAATGCAATGAAGACTAAGAGAAGTATACAAAAAAAATCAATGAATTGAAGAGTTATTTTTTGAAAGAATAAATAAAATTCATAAACGCTTAGTCAACCTTGTCAAAAAAAGGCAAGAAAAGGCTCAAATTCATGCAATTAGGAATGAAAAAGGTGAAGTCACAACAGATCTAGCAGAAATACAGAGGATCATCAATAACTACTTCAAAAACCTGTACTCTAATAAAATGGAAAATACAGAAGATATGGACAGATTCCTAGATACGTTTGAACTTCCAAGGTTGAACGAAGATATAAAAAGTAAAAACACTACAGTTATATTCAGTGAAATTAAAAATTTAATTAAAAATTTACCAACAAATAAAAGGTTCTAATGTTTTCACTGCTGAATTCTGCAAGACATTTAGAGAAGAACTATTGCCACTACTCTGTAAACTCTTACATAAATTTAAAAGAGAAGGAATACTTCTAAATTAATTCCTGAAATCAAGTATTACTTTGATTTCAAGCCACTGAAAGAATGCACAAAAAAGAGAACTATAGGCCAATCTCCCTAATGAACATAGATGCAAAAGTCCTCAATAGATACTGGCAAACAGAATACAGACCATCAAGGCCGGACTGGGTAGCCACACCCTCGCCTGCCGAAGCCATCACTCCAGTGCAAGGAAGGTGAGATTTGGGAAGGCCACTTCGAGATCTGTTCTCCCTCCTGCCTTTTTGGGCCCAATCCACAGGACCAGGTAGCCATGCCCTGCTGGTGCCAGGAAACCAGAAAAAAGCAGAGGTAGCTATCTTATTCACAGACAAAGTAAATTTCAAACCAAACTAATTAAGAGAGACAAAGAAGATCACTACATCCTTGTAAAGGGAACAATCCAAGAGGAAGAGATGAAAATCATAAATATATATGTGCCAAATACTAATGCCCCCAACCAGACAAAACAAAGATTAAGGGACATGAAAAACAAAATAAGTACTAATATAATTGTAGTGGACAAACTCAATACCCCACTGTCACAAATAGAGAGATCATCTAGACAGAAAATCAACAATTAAATACTAGAACTGAACTAAGCTTTTGAACAAATGGACTTGATATACATCTATAGTGTGCTCCCCCCAACAAAATCATAATATACATTCTTTTCAGTTGTGCATGGGTCATTCTCCAAAATAGACCACATACTAGCTTATAGAACATGTTTAAGTAAGTGCAAAAGAGTTGAGGTTATCCCATGTATATTATCAGACCATAGTGCAATTAAACTGGAGATCAATAGCAAAAGAAACTGCAAGAACTTCACAAATAGATGGAAATTGAATAACACTCTCCTGAACAATCAATGGGTCACAGAAGAAATTAGACAATTTTTACAAATAAATGATAATGCCAATACAACATACAGGATTCTATGGGACACAATGAAAGCAGTTCTACAAGGGAAATTTACAGCAGTGAATGCCCACACAAGAAAAACAGAGCAAGCTCAAATAAACAACCTAACACTGAGTATTAAGCTTCTAGAAAAAGAAGAGCAAGACAAACTGAAAAATCATACAAGGGAGGAAATTATAAAGATAAGAGCAAAAATCAATGCAACAGAGACTAAGAGAATGATACAAAAAAAATCAATGAATCAAAGAGTTGGTTTTTTGAAAGAATAAATAAAATCAATAAGCCCTTAGCCAACCTTATCCAAAAAAAGGGAAAGAAAAGGCTCAGATCCATGTAATTAGGAAAAAAAGAGGTGAAGTCACAACAGATCAAGGAGAAATCCAGAGGATCATCAATACCTACTTCTAGAACCCGTACTCTAATAAAATGGAAAACACAGAAGAAATGGACAGATTTCTTGATACTTATGAATAAAGAAGATATAAAAATTCTAAACATCCCAATTATGATCAGTGAAATTAAAAACATAATTAAAAATTTAAAAACAAAGAAAATCCCAGGTCCTAATGGTTTCAGTGCTGAATTCTACAAGAAATTTAGAAAAAAACTACTGCCACTAATCTTGAAACTGTTCCATGAAATTGAAAGGGAAGTAATACTTCCTAATAAATTCCTGGAAGCAAGTGTTTCTTTGATTCCAAAATCAGGGAAAGACCCAACCAAAAAAGAGGACTACAGGTTGGTCTCCCTAATGAACACAGATGCAAAAATCCTCAGTAAGATACTGGCAAACATAATACATAGTGTCATCAAGATCACACACCCTGACCACGTCATATTTATCCCAAGGATGCAAGGATGCTTCAATATACATAAATCAATAAATGTAATATGCTATATTAACAGAGTCAAGGAAAAAAACCATATGATCATCTCAATAGATGCAGAAAAAGCATTCAACAAAGCTAAAAACCCACTCATGATAAAAACCCTGCAGAAAATTGGAATAGATGGTCTTTATCTCAACTTGATAAAGGTTATCTATGAAAATCCAACAGCCAACATCATACTAAATGGTCAAAAACTGAAAACCTTCATGCTAAAATCAGGAACAAAACAAAGACATCCTCTATCACCACTCCTGTTCAATATAGTTTTGGAAACATTAGCCATTCCAGTTAGACAAGAGAAAGAAATAAAAGGAATAAAGATAGGAAAGGAAAAAATTAAACTGTCATTATATGCTGATGATATGATACTCTACATAGAAGACCAAAAAAAAAAACTCTGCCAAAAGACTACTAGACTTTAATTGACAGATTCAGTAAGAAAGCTTGATGCAAAGTCAACAATTAAATATCAATAACCCTCCTTGTACACAAATAACACAGACTCACTGAGAGAGAAATTAGGGAAACAATTCCTTTCACAATAGAATCCAAAAAATGAAATATCTACAAGTCAATCTAACAAAGGAAGCAAAAGACCTCTATATTGAGAACTACAACACTCTGAAAAAAGAGATTGAAGAGGATATAAGAAAATGGAAAGACACCTCTAGTTCCTGGGTAGGAAGAACAAAAATAGTGACAATGGCCATACTTCCAAAACAGCAATACATATTCAATGAAATCCCAACAGTATATTTCACTGAACTAGTATAAACAATACATTTGGAAAATTTTTGTTCCAAAAATTCATTTGGAACCAGAAAAGACCTAGAATAACTAAAGCCATTCTAGGCAACAGAGACATGGCAGGGGTTATCACAATCCCCAATTTAAAACTATACTACAAAGCCCTTGTGTTAAAAACAGCATGGCACTGACAAAGAAACAGATCTAAGGATCAGTGGAATATATCAGAAGATGCAGAAACAACTCCAGATGTACTCAGCTACTCATCTTTGACAAAGGAGCTAACCATCCTCATTGAGAGGAAAGAGCCTCTTTCATAAATGGTGCTGAAAAACTGGATTTCAACTTTCCAAAGATTAAAATTAGACCCATGTCTTTCACCATGCACTAAACTAAAATCCAAGTGGATTAAATGTCTAAATATTAAAACAGAAACACTAAACTTGCTGGAAGATAAGTTAGAACTCTTGACGATATTGGCATAGAAAGAGACTTTATGAACAAATCTTCAGTAGCACAGGAACTAGCATAAAGAATCAACAACTGGGATCTCATCTTATTAAAAAGCTTCTGCACTGCAAGAAATATCACCAACAGAGCTAAAAGACAACCTACAATGTAGGAAAAAAAAATTTATCAGCTGTTTCTCAGTCAAAGGTCTGCTATCTACATAAAGAACTCAAAAAAATCAGACTCCCCAAATTTACAAACCCAATTCAAAATGGGCATCTGAAATGAACAGACATTTCTCAGACAAAGAAGTAAAAGCAGCAAATATATATATGAAAAATGTTCAACATCACTGGTTATTTGAGAGAGACAAATGAGAACAACACTGAGATTCCACCTTACTCCAGAAAGAATGGCTGCTATCAAGAAAATCCACCAATAACAAATGCTGGTGGGCATGTGGGGAGAAAGGAACCCTTCTCCATCGTTGATAGGAGTGAAGATTGGTGCAACCACTGTGGAAATCAATATGGAGATACCTCAAACAACTAGGATCGGAAGTCCCATTTGACCCAGCTATCTCTCTGCTGGGTATCTTTCCAAAAGAATTAAAAGAATCATACCACAGTGATATATGCACACCCATGTTTATAGCAGCAGTTTGTAATAGCTAAAACTTGGAAACAGCCCATTTGCCCATCAGTTGGAGACTGGATAAAGAAGACGTGTTTCTTCTATAAAATAGAGTATTACTCAGCCATAAAGAATGAGAAACTAGAATCATTCATAGGAAAATGGATGCATATCGAGGCTATACTCTTAAGTGAAATAAATAAGAGACATGTTTAAATACTGAATAGTTTTTCTGGTGTGTAAAACTAAAGGTGTAAATAAGATCCAAGTTGTATAACTGATGATGTGAAATAGGAAGAAAAGGGCTAATGGTGTAGGGGAAGTGGGAAGGGTGCGGAAAACAAAATAAGGGAAAAGAAAAATATGAGAAAAGGAAAAAATGGAAACAAAGTCTTTGTAAATACAGGAGGGGTGGAGGTAGTGAAGGGAGGGCAGGGGAATGGGGGGACAAGGAGAACCAAGATCTGTCATGTAAAGGTACAAGATCTGAATGATAAATTTAACTGTACTATATACTTATAAAGTACCAATAAACTCAATTAAAAAAAAGAAAGAAAAGGTCTAAAGGAGTAGGGGGAGTGGGAGTAGGAGGGGAAAGGTAAGAAGAGAAAAGAAAAAATATGAAAAAAGGAAAACGTGGATAAAAATTCTTTGTAAATAGGTATGGTGGAGGGGGTGAAGAGAGGGCAGAGGAATGGAGAAAAAATAAGAACCAAGATATGTTATTGAAAGGTACAAGGTCCCAATGATTAATGTAACTATATTGTATACCTAAAATGTACTGATAAACTTAATGCGGAGAGAGAGAGAGAGAGAGAGAGAGAGAGAGAGGGAGGGAGAGAAAGAGACAGAGAGAGAGACAGTGCACTAAGGATGTAACTCAGTGCAAAGGCCTTGAGTTCAATACCCAGTACCAAAAAGCAAACAAAAACTATAACAAAGATAGTTTATGAGGGAGGTTCAAAAATGGTGCTGGGGCTTTTTGCGGGGAAGAGGAGAAATTTGAGGGAAGTTGTATCTGCTAAGCACCATGATGAAATAGAACATGTAAGAAACTGATCTCACTGAAATGAGATAGGCCAGAGAGAAGGAATAAATGTTTTAAGAAAACTCTTATCTTTTAGATATGGGTGATATTGCCTCTAGGATGAAAGATGAGGGGGTGGGAAGAGATTCCCAGACTGGGAATGTAGCTCAGTAAAAGAACACTTGCCTAGCATGTATGAAGCACTGGGTCCATCTGCAGTACTTTACGAATCAATAAATCAATGGATAAATAATTTTAAATTAAAAATCCAATTCCCCTTGAGAGAACAGGTGAATCTGAGCACATTGCCACTGAAACTACCTGCTTCCATAATTCTCAAATCTTCTTTCTCCTCAGTGCGCTGGAACATTCCTTTTATTTTTTATAAAGCCATCATCAAAGGTAATACCATCTCTGCCAGATCATGGCCAGAAATGATAAACTACATTTAGCAATTTATCTGACTTGAGTGAGAGGCAAAGACAGTATTCAGAAAAAAAACAAAAAATGAAAAACATGTCACTGCAGAACTCCATGATGAGATGTGCAAGAGCAGAGGTGAGAGTTCTTTTTGAACAGACATATGTTTTATTCTATTATGACACTAGAGAGGAGCAATGGGGAACATCTTCCTGTCCAAAGGAGGCCAGGTCAGCATGTTTCCAGGCAGGAGGAATACAGCAGGTATGCACTCTCCACAGCACCTGTCCAGACTTGCCCTTAGACAGGAGTGCCCATCAGCCATCAGCCCACCAACAGGGAAGGTACAGAAGCACAATGGGGCTGTCTGAAATGACATGCTATATTTTTCTGCTAAAAATTAACCTCTTCTCTTCATTCACTTCACAACAGAGCAGACACAGAACCCATCCTTGAACAGACTGCCCTTCTGAAGTTTTCTAATGATAATAACTTGCCTCACTGAGAAAAAAACACAATCACTGGAGATCTCATGTAAGCAGCAAGGACCAAAAGGCAGTGAGATGAAACCTCAACTGTAAAAGGAAAGCTCTTTCTTAGTGCAGGACGAAGACCAGTTTCATTCAGCACCAGAACAGCTGCTAAGGAACACATGCCTGAGCTCCATCCCAAGCTCCAGCTGAATCAGAATGTCAGGGCCTCGAGTCAACTGCAACACCTCCAAGATTCTAAGCACAAGAAGTCTAGAACTATGAGTTAACCTCTGCTGGCCAAATTCAAGCTCAAGGTGTCTTGAACTCCAATTATTGCCCACACCCTGCTCAGTCAGGAGGGTAGTCACTTGTTCTGACAAACAGATGAGGTAATCCCCTAAAAAACAAATGGCAGAAGAGTTGATGAGGACTGGTGTTAGAGTCCTAAAGGAAGATGGAGGACCATGGGTGAATGCTACACCAACTGCCCTGTAGAGAGGTTTACAAGAGGACATGTCTTCAGGCCCTGCTGGTCACTTCTCCAACTTTTACTTTCTCTTTTTCTCATATTTTTTTCTTTTTCCTTATTTCCTTTCCCCTACCCTTCCCACTTCCTCTACAGCTTTAGCCTTTTTTCCTATTTCACATCATCAGTTATACAATTTGTATCTTATTTACACTTTTAGTTTTTCACTCCAGAGAAAGTATTCAGTGTTTACAAGTGTCTCTTATTTATTTCACTTAAGAGTATAGTCTCAATATGCATCCATTTCCCTACATCTAGGTACATGACTCTGTCTATCCTAATGACTGGGCTCTTCTATTCACATTGCATTGCTCACTTCCCCCATTTCTCTGAAAATGTCAGCAAAAACAAAAATGTATTTTAAAGTGGAAGAAAAGGTAATGAAATTTAGAGAACATTATCAATATAGAACACACTTATGGAATAAATGTGGAATGAAATATGTAATAAATTATGGACATAAATAAGAATATTTAGCTTGGAAAAAGCTTTCTCTTTCTTGTACTTTTTTGTCATATTTATGGTGTATTCACTGAATTAATAAAAATTAAAACAGGTGCTAATCCAATAATTTTCAAAAGAAGGTATACACAGTAGATGGGAGTGAACACATCTACTAAAAAACAAAAAAAATTAGCCTGGCATGGTGGTGCATGCCTGTAATCCCAGCACTCAGGAGGCTGAGGCAGGAGGATCACTCTGAGTTTGAGACCAGCCTGGGCTACATATTGCATTCCAGGTCAGTCTCAACTACATAGTGAGACCATGTCTCAAAAAACAACAGCACAAAAAAAGAATAAAATAAAATAAAAGACAAAGAAATCTATCTTGTACACCTTTGAGAGTAGAGAAATTATCCTCTGATAATCTAGAATACATATGTGCCTTCAGGTAAGCTCAAGATTTGAAATAACCTTTAAGAAGTCCAGGAAAATAACAAGCCAAGAAGTCAAAGTGGTCCTAGATTCAAAGTGCCTTAAGGCACCCAGAACAAGCAAAAACAAAATTTATAGAAGTATAACCTTCTCAGCCACAAAGAATGAGAAACTAGAGACATTTATAGCCAAATGGATACACATCGAGGGGATACTCTTAAGAGAAATAAATAGGACACATATATGTAAATATCAATTAGTGTGAGAAACTGAAAGTGTAAATAAGGACTAAGGGTATAACAGATAATGTGAAATAGGAAGAAAATGTGCAAAGGGGGGTGAGAGGGGTAGAGGAAAAAAAAGAAGGGAATAGAATTAATATAAGAAAAAGAAAAAATGAAGACAATGTATGCAGATAAGTAGGGGTGGAGGGTTTGAAGGGAGGGCAGGGAAATGGGGAAAAAATAAGAACCAAGATGGATTATGTAAAGGTGCAAATTTCCAATGATGAATGTAATTATATTATATACCTTAAATATACAAATAAAATTAACGTTTAAAAAAGAAATACAACCTTAATGCAGGCCTCACAGGGTTCCCACAGATAAACACTTTCAAACATTAAATTATAATACAAAATTATAAAATGTATAAGAGCATGAGAATCAGTAAAAATAAATGTAGCATTAGACCTCTCAAAAAACAGAAAATAATTATTAGGAATATAACATGTGATTAAAATATTTTTTAAAAAATAAAAGATGGAATCAAAAACATAAGAAAGGAACATGCCACTATCCAAAAAGATTAGGCAGATTTAAAATTGTAAAAACAAACCTAGTCATTGAAATTTGTAACTAGTGGTCATGTTAAGTAATAGATTAGATCCAGCTAAAAAGAGCATTAGCTGGGATATATATTGCACAGAAAATTAAGCAGATGATGACATAGAGAGATAAGAACTGAAAATTAGATTAAGAGGAACAAAAAGTAGAGTGCTAAAGTCCCATTCACTGTCTAATAGGAGTCCTAGAAGAAAGTAACAAGGAATAAAGAATATTCAGCTCCCTGAGGGCACCACTATTGCTCCAGTGCAAGGAAGGTGGGATTTGGGAAGGCCGCCCCGAGATCTGCTCTCCATCTGGCCTGCTTGGGCCAATCCGCGGGACCAGATAGCTGCACCCTCCCCTGCCTGGGCCGCCATCAGCTCCAGCACAAGGAAAGTAGCCACGCAGGCACCCCTGAACACCCCCACCCCACTTTCAGACCTCCTGATTGTGCCAGTCCTTGGACCCACTCTGCAAAGGTATAGGTGGTCACAAAGTATATTGTTCTGAGCTCCCAACTTTGAACATCTTTAAAGAAAGGGCAGGGGAAAACTGTAGTAGAACTGCATGGAGTTCAAGGAGGATGAAAAGTCTGATAGTGAAGCACCAGGAAAACCTGAACTCATAGCACAGGAAGTAACAAAACAGATCGATCAGGCTCTAGAAAAATTAAAAGCATAAATAATTTCCCAGATAACCATAGAGATGGTGAGCAAAATGAAAGTCATGATTCGAGACTCAACAACAGAAACTGACAAAAAAATAGATGAGCTCAGGACTATGATAGAAGCCATGAAGGCCCAGCACAAGAAAGAAATGGAATCCATAAAACAGACTCAAACAGATATCAGGAGATTAAAAACTCTATTGAAAGTGTGCACAACAGAATAAAAGAATGCGAAGAGAGAATCCCAGATATAGAAGATAGGATGCAGTCAGTTATCATGAAAAGAGAGGTCTCTTAAAAACAGTAAGGAATCATGAGAAATTGATCCAACAACTCCGAGATGATGCAAAGAAGAATAACATAAGACTGATAGGAATCCTTGAAGTAGCAGGAGATCATGCAAATGACTTTAAAAAGCTGTTGAAAGAATTAATGACAGAAAACTTCCCAAACAGATCAAAAGAAGCTGACATACAGAGTAGTGAGGCTTATAGGACTCCAAATAGCCACGATCAAAAAAAAAAAGAAATCGACACTGAGACATATAATAATCAAGATCCCAGAAACTCAATACAAGAACAAAATACTATAAGTAGTAAGAGGAAATAAACAAATCCCATGCAAATGAAAGCCCATCAGAAGCACAGAAGACTTTTCAACACAACCCTTAGGTCAAGGAGAGCCTGGAGTGAGGTATTTCAAGTCCTAAAAGAAAACAACCTCCAACCTAGACTGATGTATACTGCAAAACTCTCTTTCAAAATGGATGGGGAAATGATACTCCCATGACAAAGAACACCTGAGAAATTTCATGAATACCAAACCAGCACTACAAGGAATTGTAAATAATATCCTAGAAAAAGACAATGAAGGTCACAATACCATGAGGCCCAAAAGAGCAAACACAGGAGGCAAGGCAAGAAACTAAAAGGAAAGGGCAAAAAATTAAAGACTCAACTAAAGGACAATAATAAGTAAGTACATATGAGTTACAACCATCAATGTCAATGGCCTCAATTCACCAATCGAGAGAAATAGACTGGCAGAATGGATTAAGAAGCAAAATCCAACAATATGCTGTATATAACAAACACACTTAGTGCAAAAAGAAGCCCATCAACTGAAAATGAAAGGATGGAAAACAATTCTCCATTCAACAGGAACCCAGAAAAAAGCAGAAGTAGCAAACTTATTTGCAGACAAAGTAAATTTCAAACCAAAACTGATTAAAAGAGACAAACAAAGCCACTACCTCCTTGTAAAGGGAACGATTCAAGAGGAAGAGATGACAATCATAAACATATATGCACCAAATATTAATGCCCCAACTATATAAAACAAATATTAAGTAACATGAAAAAACAAATGAGCACTAATACAATTGTACTAGGGGATCTAAATACCCCATTATCACAAATAGACAGATCATCTAGGCAAAAAATCAACAACGAAATACTAAAACTGAACCAAACTCTTGAATGTATGGATTTAATAGATGTCTATAGAGTGTTCCACCCCACAAAACCAGAATACACATTCTTTTCAGCTGCACATGGGTCATTCTCCAAGATAGACAATGTATTAGCTTACAGAACAGGTTTGAATAAATGCAAAAGAATTGAAGTTATTCCATGTATATTATCAAATCATAGTGCAATCAAGCTGGAGATCAATAGCACAAGAAACCGTAGGAACTTCACAAACACATGGAAATTGAACAACACTCTCCTGAACAATCAATGGATCACAGAGGAAATTAAAGAAGAAATCAGATAGTTTTTACAAATAAATGAAAATGCCAATACAACGTACAGGAATCTATGGGACGCAATGAAAGCAGTTCTATGTGGAACATTCATAGCATGGAATTCCCACATTAGGAAAACAGAATGAGCTCACATAAACAACCTAATGATGAATCCTAGACTCCTAGAAAAGCAAGAGTAAGAAAAACTGAAAGCTCAAACGAGAGGAAATTATAAACATTAGAACAGAAATCAATGCAATGGAAGCTAAGAAAATGACACAAAAAATAAATGAATTGAGTTTGTTTTTTGAAAGAATAAATAAAATTGATAAACCCTTAGCTAATCTTATCAAAAAAAGGAAAGAAACGGCTTAGATCCATGCAATTAGGAATGAAAAAGGTGAAGTCACAACAGATCCAACAGAAATCCAGAGGATAGTCAATACCTACTTTGAGAACCTGTACTCTAATAAAATGGAAAACACAGAAGAAATGGACAGATATCTAGATACTTATGAAGTACCAAAGTTGCACAAAGAAGATAAAAACATTTTAAACACCCCAATTACAATCAGTGAAATTGAAAATGTAATTAAAAATTTACAAAAAAAAGCCCAGGTCCTGATGGAGCCACCACTGAATTTTACAAGACATTTAGAGAAGAACTACTGCTTTTACTCTTCAAACTTTTCAGTGAAATTGAAAGGGAAGCAATACTTCCAAATTCATTCTTGGAAGCAAGTATCACTTTGATTCCCAAACCATGGAAAGATGCAACTAAAAAAGAGAACAACTACAGGCCAATCTCATTAATGAATATAGATGCAAAAATCCATAATATGATACTAGCAAACAGAATACAGAGGATCATCAAGAAGATCATACATCCTGACCAAGTCAGATTATTCCAGGGATGCAAGGATGGTTCAACATACATAAGTCAATAAATGTAATACACTATATTAACAAAGTCAAGGACAAAAATGATATGATCCTCTTGATAGATACAGAAAAAGCATTTGACAAAATCCAATACCCATTCATGATTAAAACCCTGAAAAAAATTGGAATAGATGGTCTATATCTCAAATTAATAAAGGCTATCTATGAAAAACCAACAGCCAAAATCATATTAAATGGCCAAAAACTGAAAACCTTCATGTTAAAATCAGGAATAAGAGAAGGATGCCCACTATCACCATTCCTCTTCAATATAGTTCTGGAAACATTAGCCATAGCAATTAGAAAAAAGAAAGAAATTAAAGCAATAAAGATAGGAAAGGAAGACATTAAACTATCATTATTTGCTGACAATTTGATACTCTACATTGAAGAATCAAAAAAACTCCACCAAAAGACTTCTAGACTTAATTGACAGATTCAGTAGAGTAGCTAGATACAAGGTGAACACCCAAAAATCAATAGTTTTCTTGACTCACTGAGAGAGAAATTAGGAAACAATTCCTTTCACAATGGCATCCAAAAAATGAAGTATCTAGGAATCAATCTAACAAAAGAAGCAAAAGACCACTACACCTAAAACTACAGCACTCTGAAAAAAGAGATGGAAGAGGATATAAGAAAATGGAAAGATATCCCCTGCTCCTGGGTAGGAAGAATCAACATAGTGAAAATGGCCATACTACCAAAACTGCTATACAGATTCAATGCAATGCCAATTGAAATTCCAACACTATATTTCACAGAACTAGAAAAAAGAATCCCAACATTCATTTGGAACCATAAGAGACCTAGAATAGCAAAAGCCATTCGAGGCAACAGAGACATGGCAGTGGGTATAACAATTCCCAATTTGAAACTATACTACAAAGCCACTGTGATAAAAAGTACTACAAAGAAACAGACCTGAGGATCAGTGGAAGAGATTGGAAGACACTAAAACAACTCCAGATGTACCCAGCTACCTCATCTCTGACAAAGGAGCTGACCATTCCCACTGGAGGAAAGATAGCCTCTTTAATAAATGGTGTTGGAAAAACTGGGTCTCAACCTGCCAAAGATCAAAACTAGACCCTTATCTTTCACCACGCAGTAAACTAAAATCCAAGTGGATTCAAGATCTAAATAGTAAAACAGAAACACTAAACTTGTTGGAAGTAAGTTAGGCAGAACTCTTGAAGACGTTGGCACAGGAAAAGACTTTATGAACAAATCCTCAGTAGCACAGGAAGGAGCAAAAAAGAAGCAAAAACTGGGATTTCATCTTATTAAAAAGCTTTTGCACTGCAAAAGAAACCATCAACAGAACTAAGAGACAACCTATAACATGGGAAAAAATTTTTACCAGCTGCTCCTCAGACAAAGGACTATTATCTAGAATATATAAAGAACTCAAAATAATCACCCCCCCAAATATAAGGACCTGATTCAACAATAGGCATCTGAAATGAACAGACATTTCTCAGAAAAAGAAGTAAAAGTATCAAGTAAATATATGTAAAATGTTCCATATCACTGTTCATTCGAGAGATGCAGATGAAAACAACACTGAGATTCCACCTCACCCTACAAAGAATCACTGCTATCAAGAAATCACACAATAACAAATGTTGGTGGGGTTGTGGGGAGAAAGGAACCCATCTCCATTGTTGGTGGGAGTGCAGACTAGTGAAGCCACTATGGAAATCAATATGGAGATACCTCAGAGAGCTGGGACTAGAGATTCTATTTGACCCAGCCATCCCTCTGCTGGGTATCTTTCCAAAAGAATTAAATCACAATGATATATACACACCTATGTTTATAGCAGCACAGTTTGTAATAGCTAAAACTTGGAAACAGCCCATTTGCCCATCAGTTGGAAACTGGATATAGAAGATGTGGTTTTTCTATAAAATGGAATATTACTCAACCATAGCGAATGAGAAATTAG
Organism: Fukomys damarensis; assembly: GCF_012274545.1. Taxonomy (NCBI): domain Eukaryota; kingdom Metazoa; phylum Chordata; class Mammalia; order Rodentia; family Bathyergidae; genus Fukomys; species Fukomys damarensis. Next base: position 24,173,523 of record NW_022900950.1, read on the forward strand.
ATTCATTCATAGGAAAATGGATACATTTTGAGGATATACTCCTAAGTGAAATAAATAAGTCACACATGTGTAAATACCAAATAGTTTCTCTGGTGTGAATAAACTATAATAGTACATAAGATCCTAATGAGATCATTGACAATGTGAAATAGGAAGAAAAGGGCTTAAAGTGTAAAGTGGGAAGGGTAGGGGAAAGTTAATTAGGGAAAGGAAAAAAATAGGAGAAAATGAGAAAATAGAAATAAAATGTTTGTAAATGGGGAGGTGAAGGGAAGGGCAGGGACAAGGGGAAAAAATGAGAACCAAGACCTGACATGTAAAGGTACAAGATCTCAATAATGAATGTAACTGTACTGTATACCTAAAATGTACCAATAAATTCAACGAGGAAAAAAAATAAAAGAGAATATTCAGAATTTTTAAAACCAATAAGACGAAAATGCTCAAATCCAGGAACTACAGTCAATTCCAAGCAAGGCAAATAAATATCTACATCTCAATATTACAATTTATCTATACAATGCTAATGAAAAGCAACTCATAAGGGGTGACAAATAGCAAATTTCTCAACCACAATCATAGAAGTCAGAAATCAATATAATGGTATCTTCATAATTGGAGAAAAAATAACCTTTAACCTAAAATTTTATTACTAAACAATAATTCAAGAGTAAAGATGAGATTAAAAAAAATGTTTTCATTCAAATAAGAACCAACCGGGCCGGGGATTTAGCTCAGCGGTTCAGTGGCCTGCCTTGCAAGCGCAAGGACCCGAGTTCAATCCCTGGTACCAAAAACAACAACAACAAAAAAAAACAAAAATCAAATAAGAACCAACAGCATACACCAATAACTAAACATTACTAAATTTCATGAGTTTTATTTTGTTTCAGACATGTAGTCTAAACTGTTTTGAAGTGAAGATCTTCTGGCCTCAGACTCCCAGGATGCTGGAATTATAGGTGTGTGCCACCATGCTCAGCTAACAAACTTTTACTTAAAGACACTTTTTCTTCTTGAAGAAAAATTATCCTAGAAGGAAGGTGCAAAATACAAGGAAGAATTAAAAATTGCTCATATGTCAGTAAATCCAAACAGACATTTAAAAACTAGATGATTTACTCTTAAACTAGTTAGAGATTATATGAACTTTTTATTTTTTAATGAGGGTATTGCTATGTTGCCCAGCTGGCCCTGAATTGCAATTCTCCCTCCTTGTCCTAAGTAGCTGGGATTACATGTGAGTGCCACCTCAGCCAGCTTATATTCTTTATTTCTTTTTATGGTGTTAAAATATATTTTTTTAAATAGTTCAGGGAAGAGTTCCAAATAGAAGGTCCTGAGGTTGGAAAGAACTTGACTCACCTAAAGAACTGAAAAAAAGCCCAGTGTACCAATGAGGAGAAGATAACAAAAGGCTAAAGAATTAAGCAGAGGCCAAAATCATAAGGGCTTTCCAGGCCATTTTAAGGATTTGTCATAGTCAATGGTAAATCAATAAAGTTTTTCAAAAAAAGCTTTAAACAATCTAAATTAAATATTAAGAAGACACTTCATCTGAAGGTTCTTAATAAGTGCTAAGTATTTGACATCTGACAGTCTAAACATGTATCACTGCATTTCTCACTGGTCCTGATTTATCCACAATTCATACTTCTGGGGATAACAAAGATTTATTTTTCTTTGTTATGACCATTATACTTAGAGATGACTCCCTTATACTGCACTACATTCGATGTTAATTTTATGGCCCAGGATAAAACTCTATGCAATGAGATTATAACATTCAAATTATACTATATATATATTCTAGGAGAAAGAGACCATTGCTACATGCTAAAAGTACTATTGCACACAAGGAGAAATGGGAAGGTTTTAATTTCTAAAATTGACCCATGAAGGATAAAGAGAATATGAATTGAGAAAGAAAAAGTGGGCAATTCACAAAATTGTAGAAGGTTCAACATGTTACATGGGAATATTGGTTCAATTAGTACCTGATGTTCCATTATAGATTAGTAGAAACTACTGGATAAGTAGAATGGGGTAGGTTTTAAAAAATCAATACTTTTTCCTAAAGGTAATAAAGTCCAAAGTTTTTGAGTGGAGGTCAGCCTTTGCACTGAATATTTCTTATAGTAGCTGCCCAGTGGCAACAAAAGGGTTAAGACTCCTAACAACAGAATTCTGATTAAAGATATCCTGGCTAGGACAGCAACAAACCTTTTGATTCATTCATTCTTCCTTCAGCAGTACAGATGCCCTCAGGAGGATGTTAAACCTAATCTCTCTCCTCTTCAAAGGCCCCGTAAAGCACCATGGGAAATATCCTACAAATCCTACTGACCTAACCATTAGGTTATATCATTAATAACTGGAAACAACCGGGAGCATTTTAAAACACAAGTGGCCACAGGGTTTACTGAAGAAGGGAACCAGTAAGTAGGACAGAGGAGATGCAAAGAAAGTTATATGTATGTGTATATATTTTTGGTAAGGAAAGATTTTTTTTAAAATTTAATGTATTGGTACATTCTAGGTAGACAGAAACTACATTCATTACTGGGATCTTGTACCTTTACATGCCAGGCCTTGGTTCTCATTTTTTCCCATTGTCCCCACCCTCCCTTCACCCTACCCTCCCCTCCTCCCCTTCAAACATTTTAATTCCATTTTTACATTTTCTCATATTTTTTTTCTTTTCCCTTACTCCTCCTTCCCTATCCTAAGGAAGGATTTTTGTATAAGATTTTGTCCTACAAAAATGAAAAAAGGGAAACATGGAGCAAAACCAACAAGTCCAAGTCTGTTAAGAAAGTTTTGTGGAGGGTAGGGTTTATAAAAGGAGATTGATACAGAGAAGGGAAAAATAGGGGCAAAAACCAGGAAGTTTAGCTGTTCTATATCTGGATATTCTAGGTTTTTGCTCTTTGAGGTAAAAACTTTGTTAGGCCTAAGAGATACTCCTTTTAAATCTCCTTGTTGTTCAGATGTGGCTAAAAGGGCATATGACACTGATTCTCAATCTTCAATTACTCTCCTTTAGTGTGGGGCCAGACAAAATCAACAACTGGAATAGCATTCTGGCAATGAGGGACAATGAAAACAATGACTGATCAACAATGCCTTAAAAAACCCGTCATAAGGACAAAAGAGAAATATAAGGAAATCATAAAAGTCATGAATATTATAACGCAGTCATTTGCATCAGCCCAACAAAAGAAGGGTATAAATGGTTCTTGTGCAATAAGTACCTGACAATTATCACAAAGGACTATGCCTCAGAATCATAAGGTTTTCCTGAGTCAATTTAAACAATTTACTAGATTTGTCATTGGAGAATCCAGATCTTGAGATATTCACAGGTAAAGAAGCCCACCTTATATATGGGTGGACATGCTGATGAGACACACCCTGAATGGCACAGTCAGAAATTTCCACCTGAGTATGCAATATAGAGACAGTGATTGCAGCTGAGCAAACTAGGAACCAGGAAAGCTGTCTACTCTGTGCAGAGTGGTTAATACCAAACAATAGGCCGTGATGGCAAAACTTTTTAGACAGAGTGCCCAAACTGTAACCCAAAACCCACTTACTTATTACAAAATGCCAACACTGCAACTGAACCTAAATACTGAGGTTTTAGTTTAGAAAAAAAACAACTCACACATCTCGTGTCGTCATTGCAAAGAGGGCTCGGTGTGCCTGCTACAGCAGGCATGCCACAAGTTCTCCATCAAGGGTATAGACTATAAAAAACTGTCTACCAAGCCAGGCATGATGGCGCACACTTGTAATCCTAGAACTTGGGAGGCTCAGTCAAGAAGCATTGGCTACATGAGTTCAAGGACAGCCTTCACAACAAAACAAGATCCTGTTTCAAAAACAGTGTCTGCCCCATCCATAATCCTATTAGCAGTCCCGTATATCTGGTTAAAAAACAAAAAACTGAACAACTCACGAAGAATGATTGTAGATTATAGAATGTTAAATATTCCTTTTTTCTTTCTTCATTTTCCCAGTCTCTTGCTCCCCCATGTTATTCCTCATCTCCCTTTTTGTTCCTGTTTCTGCCCTAATTTGGATTTCTTCGTTCTTCTTTCTCCTTCACTTGATAGTCATTAGTTTCAAAGGAAAGTGAGCACAATTTATAGTTTCTGTATAATTGTTAAATTGTTCTATTCTTGTCTTTGTTCTTGCACTCTGTCTCTCCCTCTTGTCTTCAACAGTTTCCTAGAGTTTGTGTGATTATCCTGTGTCCTCTGGCTTCACTGGAAACCTTCTCCTATTCTTGTACCTATCTATTCCTCTCCTCTCAACTCCTTCTAAGTCCCCATCCTAAAGGGTAAAGTTGCTATATTGAAGAGTTTGTTCACTATAAACATATTTTGGGCTGGTCCTCGATGTTGATTTGATTCACATGGTTAAAGGTGATAGATTAATGACTACCACAAATGGTCAATTTCTAAGCTGTGCTTGATACTATTGTGTTGCCAATTGTATCAATTGGGCTAAAGGGGTTGTGATTGATTTAATGAGTTGTCCTTTCTGATATTTCTTGAATAAATAGCTGATTTAGGGATCTTATTATGTTGTTTTGAATCCTGCTAATTAATGCTTTCTTTAATATTCCCTTAGTTGGTGAGTCTCAGGACCAGTTTGCATTCACCTGGAATGAACAGCAATAGATCTTTCACGTGCTCTCCCAGGACTACATGCACAGCCCCAGCCTTTGGCATGAGGTCGTAGTGTTGGGTCCTTGACTTACTATGCTGCCCACCCATGATGAAAATATTTCATTACACAGATTATATCATGCTAACCTCTGAGAGTCTCACAGATTTAGGAAAACATCTGGAGTGTACACAAGGACACTTCAAAGAGATGAAAAAGAGAATTGAAAAATCAATTCTAACAAGATGCAGGTGTCTGGAAATGCTAAAAGGGTTTTGAGAGTGGTTAGTTAAGATACACACAGTACCTGAAATTATCCTTGATAAAAATTTACCAATGACTGTAAAGTCTATACCAATGACTGAAAAGCAGTTTAGATGTTCTTAGGACTCTTGGGGTACTGGCACATTTTCAACCTCACCTTGCTCAATTTGCATACCCTTCATATATGTTGATCAAAAAGGGACCATGTGAAATAGGAAAAAAGGGATCAAGAGGCTATTGAACACAGTAATATATAGTGGGGACAGCCAAATGGTTGTGTGTCCCAGTACCCCAATGCCCATTTGATCTAGAGGTTACCAAGAGGTTACCATGAAAGTTACAGCTGAGGGATATGGCAGAAACAACCTGAACAGGCACTTCAATAGAATTCTTGTCTCAACCATAGGTTGAGGTGGAAAGTAGGTATATGGCTGTAGGGAACCACTTCTGAGTCAAATCCCAAGGGTACCTAAGGACCCTCAAGGACATAATCCTAGTGTAGCACATGCTCAAAGATGGACACTCTTATGTGTGACTTAGTAGAGACTACCACACGTGTCATGCAGTTGTATAAGGACATAATGATGTAAAACTGTGTAGCAGCCTATATAAGGGCCAAGAAATAAAGACACACTGCTTATGGTCTTGTTGCTGATGTCATCTCTTTGTGATTTCATCTCTGTGTGATTTCTTTATCCTGGGGTCCTCACCCACAAAAATACCACTTTAGCCTCCCCATGACCCTGAAAAGAGCATAGCTGGCAGGATGAGGTAAGTGCCCCCTCAGCATCTGTGGAAACAGCACCTGACAGCAAGGGAGAGCCCTGGGAGATTGTGGACATGCTTCCCCCAGCTTTGCTTTGGTTACTTATAGCCACCTTTTTGGTGACATGAAAGGCCCCCAAAGACTGGGAAGTAGTCCACCTGGCACCCACCAACGTGTTGAAAGCCTTAGAAATAGTGGACACACAAATCCCCATACCCACCCCACCATGAGATAGAGGGCAGGTGGCTTGGTTCTTTTTTACTCTTTTCTGTGGTGTGGGGCAAGAGACAGTAGACCTCCTCCAGCAAGTGGTCCCACTACAACAGAGGGAAACTTGGAACTATGGCTGGCTGTCACAAAAGCCATGTTGTGGGACATAGGGAAAACTGCCTCCTCCCAAATTGTAAGTCTCTTTCACCAGGAGAGTTGTCTGGTACTGCAAAGCCAGCAGTTAGACAAAAGGTAGAAGTGAAGGAGCCCCTAACCTAAGGAGGGGAACTGGGGGAACTGCCCACATAATGCATCTGTCCTATATGGTTACGGAGTTACAAGAGCTGGCAAAAGAATTAAAACAAATGGTGAGTAAAACAGTGCCCACATAGCTGCTACAGTTGTGGGACAAAGAGGCTGATAACATGGTGTTAAGCCCTCAGAAGATGTCCCAACTAACTAGCATAGCCAACCTCTTTATGTGACAGATTTTGTAGGATGTGCAAAGGATAACCCCACAAGCAGATAGCCAGACTTTGATGAACTGATTGATTACAGCAGCCCAACTCGTTTAGGCAAATCCAGGTGACTTGCCAGAGCAAGTCACAAAATGGACAGCCTACTTAGACTTAGTAGCTGTGCTATGGGAAATGGGCATGTGACAAATGATCATTACTATGCATTATTACAGCCTGATAAAGAAGTGCTTTGGCATGCATGAAAGACTTGATCCTGGCTAGTGGTCCTGCTGGCTCGTTTGGGACAGTGGTGGCTCTCTTAGTGCCCTTCACCAACCACCCAATCCATGATATGGTTGACACCTGAAATACCAAGGTAAGGAGAAACCTGTGAAGGACCTGCCACCAAAGGAAAATAATGAAAGGCCCCTGGCTGAGCGGGACTTATCCCCTTAGACAGGCTATAGGTCCATTACAGGTAAGCCAACACCAAATTTATTATTATTTTTTTTTTAATTGAGTTTATTGGTACATTTAGGGATACAGTACAGTTACATTCATTGTTGGGATCATGTACCTTTACATGGCAAGTCTTGATTCTCATTTTTTTCCCCTTACCTCTGCCCTCCCTTCACCCCCTCCTCCCCTCCCCATCTACAAACACTTTATTTTCATCTTTTCATTCTCTCACATTTTTTTCTTTTCCCTTTTTGTTCTTCCCCTACGTATCACACCTTCCCTACACCTTTAGCTCCTTTCCTCCCATTTCTAAATGTCAGTAATCTTATTAGAATCTTATGCATTGTTGCAGAATATTCACACCAGGGAAACTATTTGGTATTTACACATGTGGGACTTATTTATTTCACTTAGGAGTATATCTTCAATATGTATCCATTTTCCTATGAATGAATCTATTCTCTCGCTCTTTATGGCTGAGTAATATTCCATTTTATAGAAAAACCACAACTTCTTTATCCAGTTTCCAACGGATGGGCAAATAGGTTGTTTCCAAGATTTAGCTATTACAAACTGTGCCGCTATAAACATGGGTGCACATACTTCTCTGTGATATGATTCTTTTAGTTCTCTTGGAAAGATACCCAACAGAGGGATGGCTGGGTCAAATGGAACCTCCAGTCCAAGCTCTTTGAGGTATCTCCATATTGATTTCCATAGTGGTTGCACTAGTCTGCACTCCCACCAACAATGGAGGAGGGTTCCTTTCTCCCCACAACCCCGCCAACATTTGTTATTGTGTGATTTCTTGATAGCAGCCATTCTTTGTGGGGTGAGGTGGAATCTCAGTGTTGTTTTCATCTGCATCTCTCGAATGACCAGTGATGTGGAACATTTTTTCATATATTTTCTTGCTGCTTTCACTTCTTTGTATGAGAAATGTCTGTTCATTTCGGATGCCCATTTTTGGATCGGGTCTTTATATTTGGGGGGACTGATTGTTTTGAGTTCTTTATATATCCTTGATAATAGTCCTTTGTCTGAGGTACAGCTGGTAAAAATTTTTTCCCACATTGTAGATTGTCTCTTAGTTCTGCTAATGGTTTCTTTTGAAGTACAGAAGCTTTTTAGTAAGATGAGATCCCAGTTGTTGATTCTTTCTGCTAGTTCCCGTGCTACTGAGGATTTGTTCATAAAGTCTTTTCCTATACCAATGTCTTCCAGAGTTCTGCCTAACTTACTTTCCAGCAAGTTTAATGTTTCTGTTTTAATATTTAGATCTTTAATCCATTTGGATTTTAATTTAGTGCATGGCGAAAGATAAGGGTCTAATTTTAATCTGTGACAGGTTGATATCCAGTTTTTCCAACACCATTTATTAAAGAGGCTATCTTTCCTCCACTGAGGATGGTGAGCTCCTTTGTCGAAGATGAGGTAGCTGAGTACATCTGCATTTGTTTTTGTGTCTTCCAGTCTGTTCCATTGATCCTCAGGCCTATTTCTTTGCCAGTACCATGCTGATTTTATCACAGTGGCTTTGTAGTATAGTTTCAAATTGGGAATTGTTACACCTGGTGCCATGTGACTGTTGCCTATAATGGCTTTTGCTATTCTAGGTCTCTTGTGGTTCCAAATGAATTTTTGGATTCTTTTTTCTAGTTCTGTGAAATATAGTGTTGGAATTTCAATTGGCATTGCATTGAATGTATATAGCAGTTTCGGTAGTATGGCCATTTTCACTATGTTGATTCTTCCTACCCAGGAGCAGGGGATATCTTTCCATTTTTTTATATCCTCTTCGATTTCTTTTTTCAGAGTGCTGTAGTTTTCAGTGTAGAGATCTTTTGTTTCTTTTGTTAGATTGATTCCTAGATACTTCATTTTTTTGGATGCTATTGTAAAAGGAATTTTTTCCCTTATTTCTCTTTCTGTCTGTCTGTTATTTGTGTATAGAAAGGCTATTGATTTTTGGGTATTCACCTTGTATCCAGATACTTTACTGAATCTGTCAATTAAGTCTAGAAGTTTTTTGGTGGAGTTTTTTGGATCTTCAATGTAGAGTATCATATCATCAGCAAATAATGATAGTTTAACTTCTTCCTTTCCTATCTTTATTGCTTTAATTTCTTTCTCTTGTCTAATTGCTGTGGCTAATGTTTCCAGAACTATATTGAAGAGAAGTGGCGATAGTGGGCATCCTTGTCTTGTTCCTGATTTTAACATGAAGGTTTTCAGTTTTTGGCCATTCAATATGATGTTGGCTGATGGTTTTTCATAAATAGCCTTTATTAAATTGAGGTATAGACCATCTATTCCAATTTTTTGCAGGGTTTTTATCATGAATGGGTGTTGAATTTTATCAAATGCTTTTTCTGCATCTATTGAGAGGATCATATGGTTTTTGTCCTTGACTTTGTTAATATAATGTATTACATTCACTGACTTTCGTATGTTGAACCACCCTTGCATCTCTGGAATAAATCCGACTTGGTCATGATGGATGATCTTCTTAATAATCCTCTGTATTCTGTTTGCTAGTATCTTATTAAGGATTTTTGCATCTATATTCATTAAGGAGATTGGTCTGTAGTTCTCCTTTTTGGTTGTATCTTTCTCTGGTTTGGGAATCAGAGTGATACTTGCTTCCAGGAATGAATTTGGAAGTATAGCTTCTCTTTCAATTTCATTGAAAAGTTTGAAGAGTAATGGTAGTAGTTCTTCTCTAAATGTCTTGTAAAATTCAGCAGTGAATCCATCAGGGCCTGGGCTTTTCTTTGTTGGTAAGTTTTTAATTACATTTTCAATTTCACTGATTGTGATTGGGGTGTTTAAAATGTTTTTATCTTCTTCGTTCAACTTTGGTAATTCATAAGTATCTAGAAATCTGTCCATTTCTTCTGTGTTTTCCATTTTATTAGAGTACAGGTTCTCAAAGTAGGTGTTCATGATCCTCTGGATTTCTTTCGGATCTGTTGTGACTTCGCCTTTTTCATTCCTAATTGCATGGATCTGAGCCTTTTCTTTCCTTTTTTTGATAAGATTAGCTAAGGGTTTGTCAATTTTATTTATTCTTTCAAAAAACCAGCTCTTTGTTTCATTTATTTTTTGTATCGTTTTCTTAATTTCAATTGCATTGATTTCTGCTCGGATCTTTATAATTTCCTCTCTTGTTCGAGCTTTGGGTTTTTCTTGCTCTTGTTTTTCTAGGAGTCTAAGTTTCATCGTTAAGTTGTTTATTTGAGCCCGCTCTGTTTTCCTAGTGTGGGCATTCAATGTTATGAATTTTCCACGTAGAACTGCTTTCATTGTGTCCCAAAGATTCCTGTATGTTGTATTGGCATTCTCATTTATTTGTAAAAACTGTCTAATTTCTTCTTTAATTTCCTCTGTAATCCATTGATTGTTTAGGAGAGTGTTGTTCAGTTTCCATGTGCTTGTGAAGTTTCTATAGTTTCTTGTGCTATTGATGTCTAGTTTGATTGCACTATGATCTGATAATAAACAGGGGATGACTTCAATTTTTTTGCATTTATTTAGACCTGTTTTGTGAGCCAGTATGTGGTCTATTTTGGAGAATGATCCATGTGCAGCCGAAAAGAATGTATATTCTGGTTTTTGGGGGTGGAATACTCTATAAACATCTATTAAGTCCATGTGTTCCAAAGCTTGGTTCAGTTCTATTATTTCATTGTTGATTTTCTGCCTAGTAGATCTGTCAATTTGTGATAGTGGGGTATTTAAATCCCCCACTACAATTGTATTAGTGCTTATTTGGTTTTTCATGTTACTTAATATTTGTTTTATATAGTTGGGCGCATTTATATTTGGTGCATATATGTTTATGATTGTCAGCTCTTCCTCTTGAATTGTTCCCTTTACAAGGATGTAGTGTCCTTCTTTGTCTCTCTTAATGAGTTTTGGTTTGAAGTTTACTTTATCTGAGAATAAGATTGCTACCCCTGCTTTTTTCTGGACTCCTGACGCATGGAGAATTGTTTTCCATCCTTTCACTTTCAGTCTATGGACTTCCTTTTGCACTAGGTGCCAACACCAAATTTAGATGGATATGCTAGCTGTCAGTCTAGCCACAGATAAGATAGACAGCCTATAGATCTGTTGCTGATGCCTGGGTGACAGTGAGTATCAGGCACTTGGCCCTGCACCCTTTTGATGTCTATATTTCCCCAGTTGCTAAAAAATACTGGGAGTGGACACACTGACTAGTGCTCTGCTTGACACCATGCAAGGCGAATTCTGTTTACAAATCCACATGATAAAAACCATTGTCCAAGAACATCCTCATCACACACCACTGACTCTTCTACAGGCTACCCAGGTTGTGTGCATAAAGCAATATTGGCTGCCTGAAGGCCATGAGGAGATAGGACAGACTATTTTGAAGCTAGAAGAAACTAAAATGACTCACCCTGCACATAGTCCTTTGATTTCTCCGGTATGGCCCATGCAAAAGCCAGACAACATGGCAAATAACCATAAATTACCAATTATTGAATAAACTGACTCCCCCATTACACACAGCAATACCTAATATTACAGACCTAATAGATTGTCTCTTCTCATGCTGGGTCAATACCATTATGTTGTGGTATTGGCTAATACCTTCTCCATTGCTATCACACCTGACAATCAGAACCAATTTTCTTCACCTGAAAAGGCTGGCAATGGACCTTTAAGGTGTTGCCACAAGGCTACTTGCATAGTCTGACTCTGTGTCATGTCCTGGTGGCCCAGGAGTGGGCCACTTGGACGAAGTCATGCTCTGTGTCATTATTCCATTATATTGATGACATTATGTTAACTTCTGATTCACTCAAGGATCTGGAAGCTGCCATGCACAGTCTGAGAGAAGCTTTGAGGGTGAAATGTCAATGAAGACAAGGTCCAGGGACCTCACTTATCTGTTAAATTCTGGGTGTTATCTGGCCTGGAAATTAATTCCCAAGGCCATTGTTTATAAGTTCCAGGCATACCCCAGACCTATGACAGTATGCCAATTGCAGGTGTACATGAGCTTATTGGGTTTTTGACGGACCTTTATACTGCACTTAGCTACCCTATTGTGCTCTTTGTACCAGATAACCTGGAAGGAAGCGACATGGAACTGGACAGATGCAACAGAAGCTGCTTTTCAGGACTTGAAAAGGGTAGTCATGCTCTGAGTTGTGAACTGTACCCTTCCTTTTACCCTGTTAGTATAAATGATGTTGGGTTTGGCTGGGGTCTATACCAAAAGAAAGGGAAGTGGAAGCACCCTATGGGCTTTTTCATCACAGTTGTCAAAAGGAGCCAACACTGATTTTCTCTGACTGAGAAACAGTTAGCAGTAGTGTATGCTGCTCTGTACACCGTAAAGAAATTACAGGACAACAGACTATGAAAAGTGCAGATTAGATACCTAATAGAGGGCTGGGTCTGCACATGGGCACCTCATCCCAGGAGAGGAGTATCCCAGGCTCCCACCCTTACAACAGAGGACTTCCTTCTCAGCCAGTCCATTGGCAGCTGAATTAGCAAGTTTTGGGACCTGCAACATACATGGCACAGGAGACTGTACAGGATGTTAGACTGCAGATCATGACACCCACTCCTAATGCAGAAGGAAAAGAGAGGCTTCCAGCCAAGGCCTAGTATACTAATGACTCTGACCATGACACAATCCCACAATAGGTGACAATTGCTGTCTAACCTAGTAGGAAAGTCCTCTGGTTTAAAACGGAGACAGGCAGGTCAAGCCAATGGACAGTTGTGGGCAGTGTGGCAACTTGTAATACACGAGGACAGACCTCTACATGTTTGCACAGACAGTTGGGCCATATACAAACATTGAAAACCTAGGTCTGATATTCAAGGCTAAGAGATAAAATGACCCTGACCACAATCCTATCACAGGATGATCATGTGGCCTACATCCTCCTGAAAGGGCAAGATCTCCCTATAATGGTTTTTCTTTCTGACCTGTCCTTCCAACCAGGATGAGTCACACTAACAGCATTATCTCTTGGGTACACACATATGCCTGTGAACACCAACAATCACTGTTAGTTGTACAATGAACTCCCAACTGATATAGCCAAAGGCCTACTATGGAGAATCGTGACAGCATCCCTGCTCAATTGGACTAACAGGCAGCAACAAATCAGACCTGCTCTGCTTGGCATTGATGACATCAGGTTTTCAAGGCACTAATTAAAAAGAACATGATCCTGCCAGGGATTTAGCTCAGTGGTTCTGGTGCCTGCCTCACAAGCACAAGGACCTGAGTTCAATCCTCAGTTCCAAAAAAAAAAAAGAATGTGACCACCCCACAAGGTCTGGGACCTGTCATGCACAATGGTTGGGGACAGATGACAAAAAATTGAGTAGTGCTGCTAGATGTAGCCCCACTTTGTATTCAACAGGCAAATACACTGGTAGAAAATGAAGCTTGGGAGTGATCTAATCTGTGTGTAGTGGAACTTGACATAAAAGCATCCATTGTGGAAGAAACGTAAGGACATCTGAGTGCCTGGCAAGCCAGTCGTCTCAGGACAAGAAGTGCAAGCAATTCTTGTTTGTCCCTTGTTAATCTCCCAAGAGGATGTAGACAAAGTAAAAGATGTTTTTAAAGTGTTAGAAGGACAAAGTAAAAAACAAAGTTGTTTTTGTGAACACAACTGGCCAAAATATTATTTAACTTCAGATAAAAGAAAATGCTAAAAACATGCTTTTCGTCTGATGCTCTGAAGAGCTTCAATAAATTCTGCAGTTGTGATCATGAGGCTGCTGTTTGCCTGAGAGAGCTACAGTCCTCTGATCCTGCTCCCCACATCTTGCCTCTCTTCATTTTGTGACACCGAGACACTCAGGGAATCGGCGACACCTGTGTAACCACATGTTACTGATAAATAATACAAATACTTGGTAGGAAGACCAGAAGCTCATAGGTACAGTGCACACCAACTGCCCCACTGCGGAAGCTTTATGGGTCTACTACACTACAGGCTGGCCATACCTACCCCCACACTGGTCAGGATGCTACACCTGGGAATTTCCATATATTCAGGGCACTATCAGGCCCACCATTAAAGACACACCCCACAATTGGAATGCTATATACCACGGGTGGCACTGTACTTGTCAAGTGGCCTGGTGGATTTATCCACTAGCTTGGATGATACTGACTAGGGACTACAGACCTAGCCCTCTAGGTAAAAACCCTTGCTCAACACATCGCCCAAGCCCTAAATGTCACACACTAGGCTTTGATGTTGCTTATGGACAAAACTTGCCAAATTTTTAAAAAACTGGTTTTACAAAACTGAATGGCTCTTGCTTTACTAACTACAAGGAAGAACATGTGCCCTCCACACACTGTACTGACAACAATGTTGGTCTGTTGTTTTCATTATTGTTGTTGTGGTCTGTGTACATGGGGATCAACTCTATGGACTGCTCATAAAAAGCAACATTCTCCTGACCATTGAGGGAGATGTAGGGAATTGCTTCTGATTAATGCAAAGCCCGGGGGCACCTAATAACTTTTAAGGACGTGACTCTGCTGTCTAGCACATGAACACAGTGGGACACACTTACGTAAGCATGACTTAGCATAAACTACCTATGCATTACACAGTTATGTAAGGACACAATGACGTAAGGCTGTGTGGTGGCCGATATAAGGGCCTGGAATAAAGACACGCTGCTCACTGCTAGTAGTCTTGTTACTGATGTCAGCTCCATGTTTTTTCTTTACCCTGGGGACCTCACCTGTGAAAATACTGATCAGCACCTCAACCCTGACAGTGGCATAGGAACAGCAATTGCTGGTCCTTTAAAAATCCTGCAATTGGTACAATCCATCATTGGATCTGCTTTAGTGACAGTAAAAACAGCATATCCAAAAAAAGGTTTTATGAAGACTCAAGAGTAGGGTATGGTAATTAGCAGGATCATTTCTACTAGTTCTTTTCGGGGGGTCTCACTATGTAGTTGAGACTCACCTGGAACTCACTATGTTGTCCAGGCTGGTCTCAAACTCACAGCGATCCTTCTGCCTCAGCCTCCCGCGTGCTGAGATTACAGGCATGCGCCACCACATCCAGCTATTGTAGCTCTTATATTAATTATTCTTGTTTGAACTAGCAGCCCTTGCCTATTAACAAACTTCTACAAATCATCTCTTCCAGGCTTCAACCAATGTTCTACCTCAGACTTTTGACCCTCCAGGACTATCAACAACTACCAACTGATTTCACAGTATTCACTTCTTCCCTTTTAAATCAGTTACAGCAAGAGTTCCAGGATTCTTATACAGGTAGCGACTAAGTCCATACTCAGCAGGAAGCAGTTCTAAAATATCAGGAATGTTGGCCTTCCACAATCCACAATGAATCGTGGGGACCATGTTTCTTAGGGGGAAATTAAGTAAGAGGTAGAGCAAGGACCAGTAAACAACAGAAAGCTGTGGAGTAACAATTGAGAAACTAGTACAGCTAAAAACAAAAAAATTGAGGGAGTCACTGCCTTTCCCTTGTTCAACTAAGAACACAGCGCTACGGTAATGATTATCCATGTTTCAGTTTATGAGATTGTGATGCCCAATGTGGCAGATCATTGACTTCAGTGAGAGACAGAATGGGAGGCACCTGGAGTCAGAGGTGTCTAACCACAATGGGAAGAACCTGGAGTTAAAGGTATCTAATTTTTCAAATACTGAAAGCCTAAGTTAATGAGAGTTCCTCTTCCTTTTCTCTTGTTTCTATTGCTACCATCCCATTATCTTCAATAAACAGCTATTTACTACAGGTTGGTAATTCTTTCCTTTTCTTGCACAAGAACCTGGACGACTTTTCACCCATTCAACTACAACAAAAACAGCCAGAGCAAGGACAATTGTGTCAAAATATCAAGTACCAAGAATAAAGGTCAACTTGTCCCCTAAAGCCACATCCCAGGCATTGGCAAAGTCAAAAGTACATGATCCCGGCTTCCCTGCCTGTGTCTAACATCATTTGCATGGCAGTTTTTATACACACACCCATTTTGGATACCATGATACTTCCTCTGAAAACCTTGTACAGTCAAAAACTCCTTCTCTAGATGGGAGGCCTGAGTTAGGTACCTTATCGAGCCGTGACTACTGTCAGTCCCTAACTTGAATCCTCCTATCATCCCAGGACCTTAAGAGTCCCCTGCCCCTATCAGGAATTGAACTCGTCACATTGGCCTACTCCCATTTTGCCTTCTCTATCACTCTCCAGAAGTACTGAGGATTGAACACAGGACCTAGTGCATGGTGGACAAGCACTCAGATACTGGGCTATCTCCACAGTCCTGATAGCTTCTTTTTTAATAAATCTTACTCTTTTTACTTCTTCTGAGTGTTCTTCTCAATTCTTTCCTCAAGAAATCAAGAACCTGGAAACAACTCCCAGAAGACCATGGAATAAGGGCACCATGCCTTTCAAATAAAAACCGATTCTCTTATAAATCTTTAGCATTCCCACTGGGTCCCACCAAAGTGTCTTCTAGCTTAGTAGCAGTTAGTCATGTTAATTACCCCCTCGTTGAACCTGTTTATCAAATCTCCCTCAACAGGAGCTACAGGTTGGCTTCTCCACCACTGTTTTTACTGGAGCTCTCAGCATCCCCAGCACACAAATTTAGGCACGGAGAGGAGGACTGCTTCTATAAAGAGTTGTCTATTACTTGAGAAGTCACCTACAACCCAAGTAACAAGCAAATTGAGTTGATTAAGAATGGAAGTTGTTACTCTCTGAGGAAAGACTTGAAAAATAAAGACGCTTCCGGCTCCTAGAACACAGGTGCTTAGGACTAACGAAAAAAACGTCCTGCCCTCAAACACTCAAGGGGCCTAGGCACGACCTTAGGGGTGGACTCTAACCTCCTGATCCACTGATTGGCTGCCTGGGCTATGGGCCTCACATGATTGGTCAGTGCCCCGAGAGCCACGGGACTGGCACGAGGTACGCGGTACGCCTCCTCACTTCCAAACGAGACGGCAATGGCGGCAGAGGAGTCGAGGGTTAGGCTCACCTTCTCCACCTATCCACAGGCGGGGAGTAAGAGTCTGACGTGGCAAGCTGCTGAGATCCAGTGCACTCGCTGTGGAAGAAGGGTGTCCAGAGCTTCCGGTGAGGGGGGGTGGCT
Organism: Fukomys damarensis; assembly: GCF_012274545.1. NCBI lineage: Eukaryota > Metazoa > Chordata > Mammalia > Rodentia > Bathyergidae > Fukomys > Fukomys damarensis. The sequence goes on from NW_022900950.1 coordinate 24,190,524, forward strand.
CCGTCCTGGCTCAGGCCCACCAGGGAGGTGTGGGCGGGCGTGGGGCCCAGCCTGGGTGGAAGAAACGCCTGCGGCGGGCACTGGACAGCGCTGTCCTCACCCTCCCTCCGCGGGCAGTACGAGGCCTCTTAAACCTTGTTCCACACTGCCCTGTTTAGCCTGTGTAGGAACATTCCAGATTATCTCTTCTGGCCTTCAAGATAGACTGTGGGGTGCGCTTTGTTAACTGAAGCCATTATAGAACGCCAGAATTTAGTCCTCATTTCTGTCAAACAAAAATAAAGGACTAGAAATTTAGCATTGTTTGGAGGTCAGGAAGGAATGAAACTTGATTTTTCTCTTTTTTTTAGATAGGTTTTTTTTGTTTTTTGTAGGAGTACCAGACGATCGTGAAAAGTTCTTGGATGGGAAATATAGTGCCTTTCCTCACACCCATTATGGCCCAGTATGGCTTACACACTGTTTGGACAGCCTTTTGTATAACGTGTTTTGGTGTGTGTCTGTCTACTGTGGTACTGGGTGCCTTCACGCTGAGTGACATCCCCAGACATTTGTAAAACTTTTTAAATTTGTAGACAGGGTTCCCTTAAGTCTCTAAGTTGCCCGGCCTGGGCTTTCACTTAGAATCCACCTCACTCAGCCTCCAAGAGTGTTGGAATAAAGGCACATGCCACCATGTTGGCGTGCAGGTGCCTGCGTGTGTGGGTGTCTACACGTTGAAGGAAAATACATTTCACTTGTGTTGATCTCCTAATTGACAATCTATTGAAAACACACGTTCAAGTTCTTTTAATGTGATTGAAAATACTTCAGAGTGCTGTACAGTATCTCTGCAGGAATGAGTTATTGGGTATAAACGAGCTACTGAAAATTATTGCTATTTAAAGTAACTTTATACTTTCAAAGTGAAAGTGATTCAATTCTCAATCGTTTCAAGGTAGACTTCATTTATAAGATAAGAATTGGAAAGAGTTGTGTTTTCATTGGAGAGACAAGTTTCTCCTCTTGAGTTTTGATCATTGCTGCTGTTATACAGAAAATGAACATTTTTAAAAGAAATAATTGTAGACTAAAGTTCTTATTCACCTCTTACTTTGTGGTGCTAGGGATGGAACACAGGGCCTCGGTGCCTGCTAGGCAAGCACACTACATCCCCAGCCCTTAAATACAATTTTTAAAACCAGTACTCCTTCCATACACACTTGATCACAGTACCACTTAGAAATAATTGGGAAAATCATTCTTCATACAGAATTGGAAAGTGCTTTGTAAACTGTATGTGTCATAAGATTATTTTAACTTATACAGAATCAGAAATCTTATGAAAAAGGTTAAGATTTATTTTTTGGTAATCGCTCAGGAATTCAAATGGGGATTTAGAGTTAGTATAATTGTAAGCAAATTTTGGATATTGCAGTTGGCTGAAAATTGTAAGGTTTTTTTAAAAATCAAATTGATGTGATTATTATAATTCAGCAAGAACTCAATTTTTTTGCTAGTGAAGCATAACTGGTTGTTTTTTTGTTTTTGTTTTTTTGGGTTTTGTTTTGTTTTTTGTTTTTTGTACTAGGGATCAAACTCAGGACCTTGTGCTTTCAAGGCAGGCTCGGTGCCATTGCACTAAATCCCTGGCCCTATGACTGATTTTTATCTAGTTTCCTTTCTTTTTTTTTTAACTCATCTTCTTGGAAAAATAATTCTTTTAAAATGACAGTATCCCCCAACTCCAGCCAGTACTGAAAATTGAACCCCATGGCCTTCACATTGAACTATATCTCAGGACCTTTTGCGGGTTAGAGTCTCACTAAGTTACCCAGTCTGGGATCCAATTTGTAATGGACCTTCCTCAGCTTCTCAGAATTCTGGGATTACAGGTATGAACCACCACACCCATTTTTTTTTTTTTCCTGTACCAGGGATCATACTGGGGTCCTTGTGTTTGCAGGACAGGTGGCAGCACCACTGAGCTAGATCCCTGACCCTCCAAATTTTATTTTTAATTTGATCTCACTAAATTGCCCAAAATAAGCCTTGAACTTTTCGGTCCTCCTACCTTAGCCTCCAGAGTACCTGAAATTACAGGTGTGCACCACCATACCCAACTAAAAGTCTTCTGCAGTTATATAACTAAAACAAATGTTGTCTTCAAAGCTATGTGATAGTGGTATTTAGCTTCTGTCCTTGGTAATGTCTTTATTATAAGAGCAGTTTTGTCAATGGCTTCATTTCAGCCCTCCATGACTCCTTCATAGGATTTGAACTATAAACTAGTTGAGGATATTATGGTCAAGTTGAAAGAATATTGGACTTGGAAACAGATGGCTAGAGTCTGTATTACACTATTTGATTAGCCAAACACCAATGTATTCTTTCATTTCTAGGTTTGATATATTGTTCCCAGGCTACTTAGCCATAATATTTACAAAGACCAAATAAAATATGTCAGAGCATTTCCTGTGATTTTAAGATATAGCAAACTCATAGTATTAGAGATAAAATTAGCTATTTGAATGAATACAAGTGTGAGTACATAGCTCTGCCTGGTTTTGCTGTTTGATTTTTTTCCCTCCTTCTGACATAGTTTCTCCTGAATTTTGTGTAATAAGTCACATTTCCAAGCAAACTAGGTTTTTTTTTTTCCTTTCCAATAGAATCTTTTGAATCATTACTATCCATTTAACATTAACTCTTGAAAGTTTAATTCACAACCACATTTTATCAGTAGGTCACTACCAGGTACTTCAATGTGGACATGCTTCTTGTGAACTGTGCATGTTAGCTGAAGAAAGCAGAATTGTGTGCCCTTGTTGTGAGGTAAGTTTTCTAATTTTTGTTCTTTTTTTGGAGGGGGGGATTCACCAGATAGCTCAGGCTGGCCTTAAACTCAGAGCTGTCCTCCTGCCTCAACCTTTCCCACCACTCCCAGATTAATTTTTCATATTGAATAGATTGCATCTTAACATTAAAAGTAAAAATGTTAGCTTAAAAAAACTAAAATTTTATATTTTTCTGATGAGTTTTTAAGCAAAGAAGCCTAAAGAAATATAAATATCTTTCACATCCATTTCATAGTTGCCGAAAGTAGTCAAAAGTAAAAGACTAAAGTCGTATGCACTGCTGAGATATTTTGACTCTTTGGAGACCTCTGTGGAAAATATTTTTATCCACTCCCTTTATTTCAGTGGAGTATATTGCTTTCGAATCACTACCCTTCCACCCTCTTCCTTTTTCACACCAGTACCACACATGCATATTTTGACCTCTCCCTGCTCCTCAACCTCTCTGTCATCAAATTTACATCCATAAAGATGCCATCAAAAAAAAGCAGGGAATCAAAACAACTGCCTAACAGAAGTAATGTACTTCAGTAATGTTGCTTCAGAAGTAATGTACTAAATACAGGTCAACTGGGCTGGTGGTGCATGCCTGTAATCGTAAGCAGGAGGATTGCCGGGAGTTTGAGGCCAGCCTGGACTACATAACTGAATTCAAGAACAGCCTGCACTAAAAAGCAAGAAAAGAAAAACAAATATTTTTAAAATAAAATTTGCTAGATATCTTTTACTATAAATATAAATGTACTTTGTGCATGTTCTGGAAAATAGTTGGCTTAATCTGTAAATTCTTTTTTTTTTTTTTCTTTTGTATAAGGAATTGAACCCAAGACTCTTGCATGGAGTTACATCCCAGCCATTTTTTATTTTTATTTTGAAACAGGGTCTTTCTTAGTTTCTAAATGCCCATTCTGGGATAGAACTTGTGATCCATCCACCTCTGTCTCCCAAAGTTCAGGGATTCTGGGCAGTTTAATCTGTAAATCTTTAACATGTCACTAGAGAGGTAGATTGGATTTATATCCAGTGGTTTTTGTAGCAGTGTTGCAGATAAACAGGGACACAAGACCTAAAAAGCAATTCTTGTTTTGTTAGCCTCATCTGGGCTTTCTCACTTGGGAGGTGGGAATAGTAACCTGTTTTGCATATCCCATAGGATTGTGAGAATGAAGTCTGAATTATTTAAAAGTTCTCTTCAAGCTTCCATGCCATTAAAATAATCCTTCATTATTTAGGTGTGAATGATTTACATAGAAAATAATATTGTAGTTTGTGAAAGTTTTAAATATAGCAAAAACATTTACATATTAGAAACAGTCTTTGGAATTATATACTTTACAAATTGTGTCCTTTATTGTGGGAAATTCCTACCCCTTCTATTTTCACAGGGGTGTTCTTCAGATATGGTAGGCTACATTATTAAGACAGAGGGAACCCCCCACCCCCTACCCCTCAATGTGATGAAAGATCTGACAGATTCAGTGAGTGATGTGTCATTGGGGTTGAATTTAAGTGCTAGGAAAGGGAAAGAGCAGACTGTTGGGACCATCTCTGCTATGTGTCCTGTTCTAATGTTGAAGAAACAAAAGATAAGAGTAACTAGGCTTTAGTGATTTTGTTTTTAGTGGTCTTAAATCAATAAACTTGTAATAGTTTCAGGATTTTGCATAATCTCTCTAGGAGTGTTTACAATGTATTTGTAAGTAATGGTTTTGAATTTAGAGTTGTGATAAATCTACTTTGTGTCATTTACACTAGTTTTGTTCTACCTTTCACTTTGGCCCTCACTCATTCCCGTCACCTCAAACCCAAGTGAGGGATAAATGACTATATTTATATTTTTCACATGCACTGGTTTGGTTCATCCCTACTTATAAGAGTCTTTTTAAATAAACTTCCTGAATTGTTACCTCTGTTTTTAAATTTTACGGGTTTTTTATTATTGAAATAAGGTACAGAGAGAATGGAAAAAATCTAGCCTAGTGAAGAGTCTCCTGCTGGGAGGAAAGGACAAGTCATCCAATCAATAGATAATTAATACATCCTATTAAAATCTCATATGATTAGATATGTTACTATCTAAGAGCCGGGGATTTAGCTCAGCAGCACTGTTTCTGCCTCACAAGCTCAAGGTCCTGAGTTTGATCCTCAGTACCAAAAAAAAAAAAAAAAAAAAGAAAAAAAAAAAAAAGAAAAGAAAAAAAAAGAAAGAAAAAAATGTTATTATCTAACCATTACAAATGTAAACTGGAAGAAATTACAAATAATTTTATGATCTTAGGGAAGCCTTTTTAAGCCTAAGGAAATCAGAAACCATAAAAGAAACACTGTTAAGCTTGACCATGTTTTTTTAATTTCCAAGACACAAAAACACACAAAAATACCATAAATAAAATTTAAATAACAAGCTTTGGGGGTCTAGTCTCACTTTTTAGTTTATTGCAGTTAGGTGTTCAGAAATGTTTCAGTTTTTTTCGTTTGTTTGATTTTTTGTTTTGTTTTGGCGGTACTGGGGATTGAATCCAGGGCCTTCAGCCTAAACTATATCTCTGGTCCTTTTTTATTTTTTGAGACAGGGTCTTACTAAATTATCCAAATAGGCTTGAACTTCCAATGTTCCTGCCTCAGTCTCCAGAGTACTGGAATTACAGAGGCATGTACCACCACGCCTGGCTATATTTCCTTATTAAGTACTCCACCCTATGGCTTCTAAATTTTCTTTGATTAGGCAGACTTTCCCCTCAAATACTTAAATCGTTGTTTGGATTCTGGAGAGTGGAGTTTGTTGAATGACTATGCCTTAAAAAAAAATTTTTTTTGCCCTAAGATTGCTACAGCTGTAAAGATGAGACAAGGATACTACCCAATAGATGAATATGTTACAGAAGATTATTTTATGGAAAAATTTCAACCTAAAACGTATGTATTTCTGAAATAATTTTAGAATTATTCATAACATGTTATTCTTAATCTTTGTTTCTAACCTATTGTCTTAGAGTGCTGTTTAAGTTCATAATTTGTCTTATCTGTTAGTGGGTTGGCAAGTTCACCTGTCCTACCTGAAGTTAAGAATGGCAAGAATTAAAATGAGACTAAGAGTACAATCCTAGCATAGGCTATTGCTGCTAGATAAGAGGAAAAATAGATGAGAAGAATAATCACTTGCTGTTTTGTTGATCTTAAGAGTGCCCCAGTATGATATAATGGAAGACTTTGGGAAGAAGTGGTTTGAGAAGTGACTTATGAAAAGAAAATAATAATTTAAAGATTATCTGAAGTATTGTTGCAAGTATTTACTTTCAAATTGTAGATTTGGTTTGATATTTTGGGTGGTACTCGGGATTAAACTCAGGGTCTTTGAAAATTACCTCTCCAGTCCTTTTTAATTTTTTTATAGGGTCTCCTTAAGTCACTAGGTTGCCTAGGCAGGATTTAAATTTATGTTCCTCATGTCTCATGCTTTCAGGAAGCTAAACTTTGAGATTCTTTTATTCATTCTTCCACAACAGTTGGCACATGTATATGTTAATAAATACTCTTTGAATTCATAATACAGGGATCTTTTTTCACATACCTGAGCTAGAGATAACCACTATATTACTTTGGAGGGGAACAATAATTGGAAATGATCCCAGGGCCTTTGCACTAAGTTACAACCTTTCAGACAAAGACTCGATGTATTTCCTAAGCTGGTCTCAAACTTACATCCTCCTGCCTCAGCCTCCCAGAGTGCTGGAATTATGGACTTGTGCCACCATGCCTATCATATTGTATTATCTTTTTATTGCACTTATTTATTTTTGTTTTCCCTGTTAGTCTGTGAGCCTCTTTCAGGGCCTGGGCCCATTGTATTTCTCTCTACATATCTGGCGCAGGAGTCAAGAGTAAACATATAATAAACATTTGTTAGATGAAAACCATAATATTTCCATATTAGCTATAGTTTTTCTGAGGTCATATCTCAGTCCTAGTCAAGTTTATATTTAGGATTGTCTATGGATTCAGTTATGGTGGAAAAAATGATAAAAGTTTGACTTTGTAACATTTTAAGTAGTAAAGAATCTTCTTACCACTTTTCTGGGACTTATTTAGATGGTAATTATGTTTTTATATAACTTTTAACTTTTTAAAGCATATTTAACATTGGAATAGACTGTGCTGAATATTTTAAAAATACAGGATTTGCACCTCCAGCTCCCCACCCGCTGTACTTGAGATTGAATCCAGGGCCTTCGCACTGAGCTACATCCCCAACCCCCCCACCCAGGCAGGGTCTTGCTGAGTTGCTAAATTGCCTAGGCTGGGCTGGAACTTGTGATCCTCTTGTCTCAACCATTTCTTATACATCCAGTTAAAATCCCAAATTCCTTACATTGGGATTCTTGGCTTTTCCCCTAACTATTACAACTTCTCTTTTCATACTTGAGTACTTAGGAAAGAATAAAAGTAATGATTACAGTTTCTTCTTTGGGTAGAAGGCCACTTAGTTGACATCTCACAACTGACTTGACAGAACCAGATTGAGAACTGAGGCGTACTAAATGCCAGTACATTTCCCAACTCCTGTAAATGTAATTCATTAGTCATTTCCTCCAATAGCTCTGTGTAGAGTGATTAGAATAGCTCTTTAGACTTTCTTCTGGCTCACTGTAAGTAGTAGCCATAGGTCTTACCGCCACAAGGTAGCCATTTTAATCAAATTTGGGGCTCCCACATTTGAACAGTTCTGAGTCAAGCCAATAACTTGCTCGGTGAGGTAGACTGAGTTTAAATAATGAATTCTAAGAATTCTGGCAAATCAAAAGGGCTTACGCCCACCAAAGGAGTCAACCTCTGCTTCTTGCTAGCCAGTTATTGCTACATGTTAAGAATACCCAGTATTGCTAGATATTCTTCTTTCCCCCCCCCGCAAAGTAAACTAGAGCTCTTTAATTCTATATAAAATTTTCTAACTTAATGAAAGTCAAATAAGTTCTTACTCTTATCTAGATATGTATAATATCTGCTAGGGTTGCAAAGTGAAATGTCACTTTCAGAAGTAGAAAAATTCATCCTAACCAGACAGTTCCTAAATACATTCCAAATTACCATTTTATAATTCTCCATGTATACTTATGTTAGAAACCCCTGCTCTATAATTCAAGTACAGTTTAGTTGAATAGAATTGTACATTTTAAATTGTAGTATGCCTTGACTCAATATATTGATCTATCTTTAATATTTTGAAGCAAGAATTAAAAATAGACTCCTTAGGACTTATGTATACATATATATTTTCAAAACATGGCTAAATCACTCTTCAAAATAGCAAAATACTTGAAATATAATTTAGTTTTATTATTTCTATCAGATAACATATTTAAATATCATAGTTTATTACATTGACTTTAAGCTTAAGATTAACTTAGCAAATATTGAGTGCTTACTGTGTGCTGGCCAATATAGAGATATAAGGAGAAAAATCAGTAAAAACTCTGACTCTTTAGACAAGGGAATGCAAGAAGCCTTTATAATTAACTTAGTTAAATTTGTTAACTTTTTGTAAATTATCCAAGCATATCAGTATAATTTTTAATAGCTGGAATTTCTGTGTATAAGTATTTTTAATTTGTGCAAAAGAATTTATTTTAATTGATGGAATTAAGACATTTGATAAATTCAATCATCTATACAAAAAATAGGTAAGAAGAAGATAACTAAGAAACAATATATACATTAAGCTATTATTTTTAGAAATTTATTAATAAGTTGGATTCTTAGCCAGGCATGTCGATATATGCCAATTGTCCCAACACTCTGTGAGGCTGAGACAGGAGAATAGCAAATTTTGGCCCAGCCTGGGCAACTAAGCCAGACCCTATCTCAAAATTTTGAAAAGGGGTGGGGATGCACTTCAGTGCCAAGAACTGGATTCAATCCCCAGTACTACAAAAGGGAAGTACTGAAGTTGATTAAAATTGTTTATATGACCACATATTTCCCTATGGTGTCCCTCTCCTTTCTTAGAGAAAATCAAAAATCTAGTGTACATGTTGTATAAGGCATCATATGAATTATTTTTGATAGGAAATAAAAATCATAATAGGTTAAAGCTGTATACTTATGCCAGTATTTAGAATAATGTACTTGGCATTTTTCAGGATGAACTGCTCTCCAGACTTTAAAAAGGTGGCTGATCATGATCAGTCAACTGTTGGTGCAGAACATTCAACCTCCAGTCACAGGACTGTTTTGAACTCATCAAGTGTAATGTTGGTATGAAAAATATTGGTCATGAAGTATAGTGAAATCTAAACATTTTGCTTTGTCTCTGGTAGCTTAATTTTCATCTCTCAAGTTTCCTATAATTATAGGGGTTTTTTTCCTTGAAATTTTAAAGGTACAGAAATAAATCCACTTTCTTTGCTTGACTTTCTTTGCTTGAATGATTCTAAACTACACTTAAACAACTCTCTTCTTGAACATTTTTCTTCCTGAAGTTCAACGTTCCCAATATTTACTTGTATGTAGCTTCTTCCCTTTAAATTGGATTTTCTGGTTATTTTAATGACAGCCAAAAGGCCTGATTTTGTTATTGTTGTTGTCAATGATGATGATACTGTTGTTGAATATTGAATTTTACCTAACGCTACTTGTAATACTTGAAATTATATCTTGCGTTTTTGTTCTATTTGATTTTTTTGCTGTGCTAGCAATCCACCCAGGGCCTTGCATATGGTAGAAAAGGCTCTTTCATAGAATCACATCCCCAGCTTTTGCTTGCATACTGTATTGTTCTAATGTAAGATAAGAAATAAAACAAATTCCAGAATACTCCCAATAAAGAATTGCAAAGTCTTTTTATTAAAGCAACTCATGAGGAGGGGGAAGGAAATATGCAAGGCAATCTTGCCACCTTCTACTTCATTTTATATCTGAATGTAGCCAAAATATATTACTTAAAAGCTCTTTGTAGTTTTGCACATGTACATTTATTGCTATGATAAATTGTCCAAGATGGTGACAGGGGATAATCTTGTGTTTTTTTAAAAAAATACATCTTTATGGAAATAATCTAGAATTCTGTAATCAAAGTTTAAAGAATGGCATACAGGATTAGAATTACCAATTTTGTTGCTGCTTTTAGATTTCTACAGTGTTGTCTGTTTTTCTTATGTAACCAAAATGGTAGATTGAAGTTTTCACAATTATGATATGTATCCAAACATCTGTTTTTATATTTTGTATTTGTATATAGCTCCCTTCTCAGGAGACTAACACTACAGAAGAAATTGATGAAGCATTGAAGATTGCTGGCTATAATTTTGAACAATTAAGTATTGCTGTACAAGTAAGCATTTGAATGATTAAGTTCTAAAAACAAATGAATAAATTCTAAAAAGAAGTTAGGCATGCCCTCTTTAAAGAATGGAAAACTCCTCACATAGCCTGCTAGGATTGGGCCTGAAATATTGTTGTGTTAGGAACCTAATGAAATTTATTGAGAAACTGACTTATACTTCCTGTGAGCAGAATTTTGTCTCCGAAGTACTGTGTACTATCTTTCCAATGTTTGTCTGTTGTTTGGCTGTGACTTCAAATTGAGACTCTCTATTCTCTTTTCTCCCTGCTCTGCCTAACAAAAGATAGACTGTTTTGGTGACAAGGAACAAACTCTTAAACACCAAAAAACAACAAATTACAGTTGAGGAGTTCAAAAGTTATAACTGTTGTGCTTTAGCTGCTTTTCTACATGGAAGTACATTTTCATTGTCCAGAAGTCTCTATAACAAGTCAGCTTTCTCAAAAGGAATGAAAATTTGATAAAAGTAATGGGACAGAACTATGAGAGGAGAAAAACATTGAGGAAAGAGAACAAAGAATGTTACCTGTGATGAGAATCAGTTACAAGATAATTATCACATATAGTGAGAAAAGAAAATCTCTGATAAAATAACTGGAGAGAGTCTTCAGCATCTGGATTTGGGAAGGGTACAGTTTAACCCCACACACAGTGCCTCCAGAGTCTTGGGGGGTTTTTTGTTTGTTTGTTTGTTTGTTTTTACCACGCAAAATATATCCATCATATCTCAACATCCCTAAAGTCTTAAGACACCATTCCAGCATCAATTCTAATTCCAAATCCCATCTAAATATCTACTAAGTTGGATACAGGTGAAACTCAGGATGCACTTCATCCTGTAGCAAAGTTTATTTGCAACGGTAAGCCTGTGGATCCAGATAAGTTATTTACTTTTAAAACCATGTTGGGACAGACTCATGTCTACATTCTCATTCCAAAAGAGAGTAATTTGCAAAAGGGGGATCATGGATTCTAAGCAACAGTTTTTAAAACTGTAAAAATGCAATGAAACATGTGAAATAACTAGTATTTTAATTCAAGTGTAATTTCTAAATTTGTCTTTTAAAGTACATGTTTGCAGTACATAATGATTACATTCATCATACAGATTTGTATAACACGTTAATTTTTATCCCTTTCTCTACCCCTGCGTTCCCCCTCCTTCCATTTCTTGGTCCCCGCCATAGAAAAATTCAACTATCCAAATTGATTTGTGTCCAAAGTAAAAAGGGATAAAAAGTTTCAGACCTGGGTGTGGTAGAGCAAGCCTATAATCCCAGCTGCTTGGGAAACTGAGGCAGGAAAACCCTTAGTTTGAGACTAGCCTGGGCAATACAGCCAGACCCTATCTCCTAAAACAAAATTTTTTTTTAAAGTTTAGAAAGGTTATCAGTAGGTTTTTTTGTCTTTTTGCCAATTATCAGTATAAAATGGGAGGAAATATGGTCCTGCTATTGAGTATTAGATTTTAAAGGTGAGCCGGGTGTGGTGGCACATGCCTGTATTCCTAGCACTTGTGAGGCTGAGGCAGGAGAGTTGCTGTGAGTTCGAGACCAGCCTGGGCTACACAGTGAGTTCTAGATCAGTCTCAACTACATAGACCCTGCCAAAAAAAGAAAAGAAAATTTAAAGTTGAACTTTGTAACTTTACCTGTTTATTATCATCTACCTCTTGTGTTCATATTTTGCAAAGTCTAAAAAATACCTTTTACTTTTGAAATTATATCAACAATACAACTTCTCTGAAGTAAAAATATCAATCATTGAATTTTCTTTCCCAGACTCTCGAACGCACACAGAATCAAATGAAAGAGGAGACAGACAGTCTTTTAGAGGATGTGGAGAAACAATTTGATAAACTTTTTGCTTCTCTTGAGTCAAGGTAATAATGTAAAAATAATGATTAAAGAAAACTAAAGTTTTTAACATTAACTTGTCCTTTTCTTTGTTTAGATTAAAAACTTTTAAACAAGTTTTAAAGGTAGGTGTAGTCTCTACAGACTGATTTTTAGAACTTCAAATTGAAAAACTTTTTTTTTCTTGTACTAGGAATAGAACCCAGAGCCTTTTCACTGAGCTACATCTCCACCAGATCTTTTTAATTTTTTTTTAAGACAGGGTATCACTAAGTCACCTAAGTTACCCAGGTTGGGCTCACACTTGCAATGCTCTTGCCTTAGCCTTCCAGGGTGCTGGGATTACAAGACTGTACCACCATACCTGGCTGAAAAAAAAATTTTTTTTAATGTCTATTTACTGTCTGGTTCCAAAGATAACTTTTTTTCCCAAGTACTGGGATTTAAACCCAGAGCTTCTGTACTGAGCTACATCTCCAGCCTTTTAAATTTTTGTTTATGTTAACTACCTTCCTACCTAAGGCAGTTATCTCAGGAAAAAAACTTTCAAAACCTAACTTGTGCTATAGAATTCAGCATACTTAGGAAAATACAAACAGAACCTTCATAACTTTTTTCCCCACATAGTTCTGTCATTTTCTCGTGTACTTATTTGCATCAGAGCAGAAGGCTAATAGGCATGACTAAATGAATAATATTGAGACTTTTTAAAGCTCTTTGATATGTATTATTTTTAATTAGATTATATAGATAAAGTAGACATTCCTCCCATTATAAGTTTCAATTAACAGGTGCGTAAAACTTGTGACATGTTCAGAGTAATATACTTTGTACCATCACTTGTTCATTGGACTCTTAGATAAGTACTTTTTAAAAAAATGTCTCTGTATGTTACCTACACATAGACCTGATCTTCTGTACATAGACCTGATCTTCTAGGTTGTTTGTTTGCAGCACTGAGGATCAATCCAGGGTTTCATGCATGCTAGGCAAGTGCGATGCTACTAAGCTACATCTCCAGCTCATGGTTGATATGATTTATTCTCCACATTAGTGCTGCCTCACATTTGCTCTTAAGCTTTAACATTCAAGTGAGAGCTCAGGTACAGGAGTTCTGGGAAGTGTTGTTTTGCAGTTTCAGTGAAAAATATGCATAATATATTTTTAACTATTTTTCCTTGAGAGATAATTACTTTGCTCCTTGTTAACCGTTTATAAATGCATAGTTTAGTGGCATATAGTAATTATATGTACAACCTTTTGAGGAACAGCCAGACTATTTTCTGTGGTAGCTGAATGTATTATTTTGCTTTTTACCAGCAGTATATAAGAGTTCTATTTTCTCTACATTCTCATCAACTTGATATTTTTTGTTGGGTTATTTTGTTGTTGTTGTTGTTGTCATTGTCATTGTCTTCTCATTCTGGTTTTTTCATGAATTTCCTGATGCTTGTGATATTGACCATCTTTACATGGGCTTGTTGACCATTAATATATCATCTTTGAAAAAAATCTAAGTCCATCATCCATTTTAAATTGAATTATTCTGTTGAGGTGTTAGGTATTGTTTATATATTCTGGATATTAAGCCCCATCCTTTGAGTTGCCTTTTCACTCTTTTGATAGTGTCCTCTGATTCATTAAAGTTTTTAATTTTATCTTAGTCCGGTGGTGCAGGCCTGCAATCCCAGAACTCTGAGAGGCTGAGGCAGGAGAATCACAAGATGAAGCCCAACTTGGGAATTTTAGCAACATAGACCCAATCTCAAAATAAAAAATATCAATCCCCAGTACTGAAAAAATTTTTAATTTTATAAGGTGTGGTTTATCCATTATATCTTTTGTTGCTTGTGCTTTTGGTGTCATATACAAGAAATCATTGCCAAACCCAGTATCATCATAATTTTTCCTCTGTTTTCTTCTGCAAATTTTATAGTTGTAAGTCTTACAGTTAGATTTTTTTTTTTCAGTACCAGGGGTCAAACTCGGGTCCTTGCACTAGCAATGCAGGTGCAGCACCACTGAGCTAAATCCCCAGCCCACAATTAGATTTTTAATCCATTTTGAGTTTATATTTTTTGTTTAATTTTTTGTGTAGAGTATAAGTGTCCAGCTTCATTTTTTTTAATTATCTTATTTTTCCAACATCATTTTTTGAAAAGATTGTCCTTTTCCCATTGAATGGTCTTGACTCCTTGTTAAAAATCAGTTCACTGCCAGGCGTGGTGGCGCATGCCTGTAATTCCAGCACTGGGGAGGCTGAGGCAGGAGGATCACTGTGAGTTCGAGACCAGCCTGGGCTACATAGTGAGTTCCAGGTCAGTCTCAACTACAAAGTGAGACCCTGTCTCAAAAAAACCAAAAAAAAAAAAAAAATCAGTTCACTGTATATATGAGAGTTCAATTCCTAAACTTTCAGTTTTTAGTTCATTAATCTCTATATCCTTATGCCAGTACCACAGTATTTTGATTACTGTAGGTGTGTAGTAAATTTTGAAATTAGAATATGTGAGTCTTCCAACTTTGATCTTGTTTTTTGAGATTGTTTTGGATATTTGGGGTCTCTTAAAATTCCACACAATTTTTAGAGTATTTCTATTTCTGCAAGAAGTGTTATTGGGATTTTAATCCAAGTTATTTGTAGATCACTTTGATGATATTGACATTTTAACAATGTTGTCTTCAAGTTTGTAAATATGAAATGCTTTTTGATTTATTTATAGCTTTAATTCATTTAAGCCTTTTGGTTACCTGCGTTGGTTAGCATTTGTTACCTGCATTCTCAAGTATTTTGTTCTTTTTGTCCTTATTTTTGTTTGACACGTGATATTTATACATACTTTTGAAGTATAGTGTGATGTTTTGGTTCAACTCATGATAATTAGCATGTTAAACGTTTTTCATTTCTTTTGGGTAAATATATTGTCTTCTAGCTATTTTTTGAGATTAGTAATATATTGCTGTTACTTATATTCACCCTACTGTGCATAGAATGCTAGAGTTTATTCCTCTTGTTAGACAGTAACATTTTACTTTTGATGAACTTTTCCCCCTCCTTCTCCTGTTTTCCCATCACTGTGAAACACTGTTCTTTCAATTACTATAAGATCATTATTTTTAGATTGTACTTATGAGTGGGATTATGTGGTACTAGTCTTCTGTGTTTGATTTGTTTTCCTTAACACAATGTCCTCCAGGTTCATCTGTGTTGCCACAAATGACAGGATTTAATGCTTTTGTGGCTGAATAGTGCTCCATTGTGTGTAAACATATGATCAAAATATATGGTGAATGTTTAATTTTTTTTAAATATTCTATCCTAGGAAAAGACACATTAATTCCCCTCAAAATACTCTCCTTTACTTCCAACACATTTATTCCATCATCTTGGCCACTTTCTAAAGCAGTTCTGGAAGTCCTCTTGTGAGTGTCTTTAAAATACAGTGTGATCAAAAATACAGTGAAGGCTGCTGCTGAGTGCTATTTAAAAAAAGCCTGACTCATAAAAATAGGATGTGTCCTCATTCACCTTATTCACTGAAACTTGCATCATGCAATTTCTGGATCGTCTTCAAAGTCAAAATAACTATGAAAGTATTTATTTTAAATTGATTCGCGATATAGCCATTGCAGCACAGCTAAAGATTCTCACAAAGAGGAGGACTTCAGGAAATAACAAAAATTATGGTGTATATGTGTTCAAAGCAAGGGGGGAATATTTTGAAAAGAATTAAGGGCATTGTGTCTTTCATAAATTTTAAAAATTTTAACCACTCACCATATTTTTCAGTCATACTGTATTATGTACCTCATTTTCTTTATAAATTTATCCCTGTTTGTTGGTGACAATCTCCCTATGTATTAGACTGGCGTTAAACTTGCTATGTAGCCCTTGGCTGGCTTGAATTTAAGGTCCTCCTGCTTTAGCTTCCCAAGTGCTAGGATTATAGATGTGAACCAACTACTACCTGGCTCCATTCATCTGTTGATGGGCATTTAGGTTTATCCTGCATCCTAGCTATTGTGAATAGTACTGCTATAAACATGGTAGTCTAGGTGTCTTTTTGACATGTTGATTTCATTTCTTTTGGGTATATATTGAGCAATGGGATTGCTAGATCCTAAGGTAGTTGTTTTGTTTTTGAGAAACCTCTATACTATTTTTTAATTATTTTTTGTTTCTTAGTACATGTTTACAGTACATAATGTTTACATTTCTTTTGGGGAGTTGGTAAATGTACATAACACATCTTCCTTTTTTCAACCCCTTTCCCTCCCCTCTCTCCATCTCTCGATCTCCTTCCCTTTTATTTTGCTCTTTATATTTTGGGCTTCTTAGCTAAGAGAAACTATGTGGTATTTAAGTTGTGCATCTGATTTATTTAACTTAATGGTCTGAAGGTGCATCCATTTTCATACAGAGGACTCGTTTATCTTTCTTTACTATTTTTCATAATGGTTGAGCTAATTTACATTCCCATTAATAGTGAGTAAGAGTTCCTTTTTCTCCTCATCCTTGCCAGCACTTGTTTTTCAGTAGGTTTTTGTTGTTGTTTTTGGTTGGTTTATTTTGTCTTTTGATGATAGCTTTTCTCTGGGTGAGGTGATATTTTATCTCATTGTAGTTTGGTTTTGCATTTCCTTAATGATTATGATACTGAGCAGTTTTTCACACATTTGTTGCCCATTTTTATGTCATTTTTTGAGAAATGTCTACTCAGATCTTTAGTCCAGTTTTAAGTTGTTTTCTTACTTTTGAGTTTTTAAGCTCATTATATTTTTTGGATATCAACTCTTGTCAAATGTAGGTTTACAAATATTTTCTCCCATTCTGTAAATTGACCTCTCTTGATTTTTCCTTTGCTGTATAGAAAGAAGCATTTTAGTTTGCTGTAGTCCCATTTGTCAATTTTTGTTTTTACCTGTGTATTTGGGGTCACATCCAAAAATGTCACTGCCCAAGGCACTGACTGTCCTTTAGTGTTTCCTTTGTGTTTTCTAATAGTAATTTCATAATTTCAAGTCTTACATTTAATCCATTCAGGTCTTCTTTGCTTTACTGGTGTTTGAACTCAGGGCATTCACAATAAGCCACATTCCC
The DNA here is from genome assembly GCF_012274545.1 of Fukomys damarensis. Classification (NCBI taxonomy): domain Eukaryota; kingdom Metazoa; phylum Chordata; class Mammalia; order Rodentia; family Bathyergidae; genus Fukomys; species Fukomys damarensis. The sequence goes on from NW_022900950.1 coordinate 24,207,657, forward strand.
ACCCCTTTTTACACATTGAGACAGGGTCTTGCTAAATTGCTCAAGCAGGGCTCAAATTTGTGACCCTTTTGTCTAAACCTCCCAGAGTACTGGGTTTTTAGGTTTGCAACACCATACCTGCTGCATTCAGATCTTTAATACATTTTGAGTTGATATATTTAAACACTGGGAGATAAAGAGTTGTTGATGTGTCCCCTAGGCCGCATGCTTTTTCAGAGGTGGCAGAATCTAGATTGTGACTGATTGATGGTGGGGCTAGGCCCGAGGGCACGAAGATTAAGGGTGTGAGTGCTACTTGCCTTGAGTAGTTTGAATAAGATAAAAGGTGGCAGAAAGACACTGTTAAGGCCCTTGTTGTTTTTGCTACTTGTGTATGCCATGTGTTTCTCCTCTGTGATGCCTGTTTGCCATCCCTACCTTGGAGCCAACCCATTATGGATTGAAACCTCTATGAACTATAAGCCAAGTAAACCTTTTCCCCTTTAACTTTGGGTGTGGATATTTTGTCTCAGCATTGAGAGAAAAATAACTAACACAGGAGTCTACTTTCATTCTTTATTTTTTACCTAGTTTCCCTGGTTTCATTTATTGACAAGATTATCCTTTCCTCATTGTTTTCTCGGCTCCTTTGTCAGAAGTTACTTAGTTGTAAATTCATGGGTATATTTCTGGGCTGTATTCTGTTATATTGGTCTACATATTTTAAAAAATATATAGTCAATAGCATTCTTTTTTTTATTACTAAAGTATTGTAGTAAATTGCCTCCAGCTTCTTTCCCCGCACCTTAGGATTGCTTTGACTACTTGTGGTTCCATATTATGATTTTATTTGAATTCTGTGAAGAATGACATGAGTATTTTTTTTCAGCTTTAATTGAGTTTATTGGTACATTTTAGGGATACAGTACAGTTACATTCATTGTTGGGATCTTGTACCTCTACATGACAGGTCTTGGTTCTCATTTTTTCCCCTTACCCCTGCCCTACCTTTACCCCCTCCTCCCCTCCCCATCTACAAACACTTCATTTTCATCTTTTCATTATCTCACATTTTTTTCTTTTCCCTTATTACCTTTCCCCTACCCATCCCACCTTCCCTACAATGGAGATTGTATTGAATGTATAGATTACTTTGGATGATACATCTTCACAATATTGATTCTATTTGTGAATATCAGATAGCTTTCCACTTATTTGAATCCTCTTCAATTTCTTTCATCACTGCTTTGTAATCTTTGTTTTCATTTTTCTTTGTTGTTGGGTTTTTTGTTTTGTTTTGTTTGGTACTGGGGATCGAACTCAGGTCCTTCTGCTTGCAAGGCAGGCAGTGGAACCCCCAGCCCTTGTAATTGTAATCATACAGAACTTTGACTTCTTCAATTAAGATTTTTGTATTTATGACAAATTGGATTGTTCTCTTGTTCTATTTTTCATATAACTGGCTATTAGCATATAGAAATGCTATTGACTTTTCCTTAAGCTTTATTGAATTTGCTAGTTTCAACAGTTTTTAGTGAAACGTTTAAGTTTTCTAAGTGCAAGAGCTAATCATCTGCAAATAAGGACAGTTTGACTTCCTACTGTTTAATTTGGGGCTCCTTTGTTTCCTTTTGCCTGGTTGCTCAGTCTATGACTTCTAGTACTGTGTTGTGTAAAAATGGATCTTCTTTTGTTCAGATCTTAGAGGAAAAACTTTTTCATTTTCACCATTCAGCATGACACTAGCTCTGGGCTTGTTATATGTGGATTTTTTTATGTTCTATACCCACGATAGTTTGGATCTTAAATGTTCCCCAAACTCCCATATATTGAGGGCTTGGTTCCCAGGTCAGCATTATTAGGAGGTGTAGAACTTTCAGAAGGTTAGGCCTAGTGGAAGGGATTTAAGACAGTGGTGCATGCCCTTGAAGGGACTTTTGGGACCTAGCTCCTCATATTACTTTGTTTACTTCCTGACTGCCCCCCAGGTAAGAAGCTTCCTGTGCAGTACACTCTCACCATGATTTACTATCTTGCTACCGGCTCAAAAACAAAGAGACCAACTAACCATGAACTGAATGTTTTAAAATCATAAACCAGTATAAATCTTTCTTCTTCTTAAGTTTATTACCTTAGGTAATTGTTATAGTAATGGAAAACTAACAAAATACCTGAGTTGTTGAGAGTTTTTACCATGAAGAGATGTTTAATTTATCAGAACATTTTCTGCATCTGCTGAGATGATATGTGATTTTTGTGCTTGCTTCTGTTAATGTAATGTATCATTTTTATTGATTTATTTCTGTAACCGTCCTTTTATGCCAGGAATGAGTCCTACTTGTTCTCAGTGAATAATCATTTGAATGTGCTGTTGAATTTAGTTTGCCAGTATTTTGTGGAGAATTTTTGTCTGCAAGTGCATCAGGGAGGTTGGCTTATAGTTTTCTCTGTTGTTGTTGTGTCCTTATCTCATTTTGGTAACAGAATAATAGAATGAATATAGAAAGATTCTATTTGGATGTTTTGGAAAAGTTTGAGATAAGTATTATGGTTTGTATTCTGTGTCCTCCCAAAGCCTCATACTTTCAGAGTTGGGGCTTGCAGAAGGTGATTAGATTATGGGGTACTACAGCTGGCTTGGTGTTAAGAGGCGGGGTCTGGCCCAAAAAGGCAGACCTTCCTGGTTACACCTTCACTCTCTGCTCTCCTGCAGTCACAGTGTGCACACCTTTCCTCCACTGTGTTCCTCTGCCATGTGGTCTTGCCTTGGAGACAATTGACTAGGGACCAAAACCGCTACACACTGACCCAGAATAAACTTTTCCTCCTATAAGTTGTGGGCATTGTGTATCGTGTCTTGGTGATGAGAAACTAACATAATAAGGCCATCAGTCTAGACTTTTTCATTTTGTGTAGATATTTACTTTTATCTGTGGATTTTGTATCTTCAGATGTTTTCATGTTATACACTGGTACGGCTGTGTTTCAGTTTGAAATATTCCTATCAGCATTCCTCTCAAGACAGGCTTGATGTTAACAAATTCCCTCAGAATGTGTTTGTCTGAGAATGTCTTTATCCTTTATATCTAAAGGATATCTTTGCCAGTTATATTACTGATTGGCATTTTTTCCTTTAGTACTTTTCATTCAGTGGTTTGTTTGTCTTTAATGTTGGAGATTGAGTAATTTTTTGTGGGGGTAACAGGGATTGAACTCAGGTCCTTGAGCTTGCAAGGTAGGCAGCTGAACCACTGAGCTAAATCCCCAGCCTGATACTAGAGATTGAACCCAGGGCCTTCCCACTGGACTACATACCCAGCTCTTTTTAAAATTGCATTTTGAAATAGGGTCCCCCTAGATGCTAAATTTCCCAAGCTGGACTCAAAATTGTGATCTTCCTGACTCAGCCTCCCAGAGTGCCCAATACAAATTAAGTATTTCTATAAGAATGCCTCGAACAAGAGAGGAAATTATAAAGATCCGAGCAGAAATCAATGCAATTGAAATTAAGAAAACGATACAAAAAATAAATGAAACAAAGAGCTGGTTTTTTGAAAGAATAAATAAAATTGACAAACCCTTAGCTAATCTTATCAAAAAAAGGAAAGAAA
>NW_022900950.1:24213991-24222713 GCF_012274545.1 Fukomys damarensis
TAAAAAAAAAAAAAAAAAAAAAAAAAAAAAGAATGCTTTTACGCCCTATTTCTCATTCTTTGCCTTCTTTTATTGTTTTTATGTTGGGTCTTTTGAGGGTTTCCCACAATTCCCATAGACTTTCTTCACCTTTTAAAATGTCTTTTGTAGTTCTTGTGATTGGGTAATTTCACATATTTCATCTTCTAGCTCACTGATAAGAGTTTGAACAAACTGTTGAAGTTTTCTATTGCATTTTTAAGTTCAGCCATTGTATTCTTTATCATTAAATTTTATTTAGTTTTAAAAACTTATTTTTATTTCTTTGTCAAACTTCTAATTTTGTTCATGTACTGTTTTCCAGACTTCATTTAACATATCTGTGTTTACTATTGTTGTTTGCAGGTCTAATCTCATTCCACTCGAGCACAGACTGGAGGTAGTCTTTGTGGCTACTGAGAAAACTGCTTAAATTCCAAAGAGTATTCTGCTAGCTTTTGGAATTTGCTGTACAGGTCTTCTCCATCTTTGGTGGGGGCAGCCGTGGGTTAGAGACTGATGCTAAGATTGAAGGCTGGCTGTCTGGATATTCAAGCCAGGAAGCAGCTCCAGCCTATTCTGGAAGCAACAGTTCAGTTATGCCAGTAGTCTTTGTTATTAACTGGTCAGACATCACAGCTAGCAATTATGCTGGGTTTTCACTAAAAATGGTGTGTTTGGTCCTGGGATTTAGCTCAGCGGTTTGGTGGCCTGCCTTGCAAGCGCAAGGACCCGAGCTCAATCACCGGTACCAAAAAAAAACCACCAACAACAACAACAGCAACAACAAAATGGTGTGTTTGTTTCTGTGGGCCCCACCTCCTTGGCCCCTTGTTTTGTTTCTACATATCTGGCCTTGGGTTATCTAGTTTGTTTAGTTTTATCCTAGTTTCCCTGTGAATTGAGAAACAAAAGTGGATTTTCCAGAAAGCTCCTCTGAATGCTAGAGAAGCTAAGTGTTTGCTACCTCTGTTCTATTTTTCCCCTTTAGAAGATCATGGACTCTGAGGATTTTTCTCTGTGTCACTGTGTGTCACCTTTGGCTAAGGACAGGGCAGTCCAAGTAAGACTATTAACCTATCAATGAAGATCTTTATTCATTCCTTTGGAACACATAAGTGACTCAATTTTATTCCCATGTTTTGTGAGTTTTACCAACAATAACTTTCTGTGGAAGCTAGTGTTGATCTATTTGTGAGGGGGAGAGAAGGCTGAGGTTTACTGCTCAGCCATCTTAGTGATATCACTTTCTAGTATTTGGGGGTTTTAATTTTTTGTGTGTTTTTTTGTTTTGAGGGGGTTGTTTTTTGGGTTTTTGAGACAGGGTCTAGCTGTGTAATTTAGGCTGGCCTTGAACTCAGTTTATAGACGTTTCAGTCCACAATTGTCTGACTCATGGCAGGGAGACTTGGCAGAGAAACAGTTCCGGGCAGCAAAAGCAACAAGGAACCTTAATAGATAGCATCTTTCTGACCCTTTTATTCAGACTCCTTAGGTCAGGTAGCATCCACACTCTTAATCCTAGTGCCCTTGAGCCTACCACTGCATGGGGGAATCTATCACAAACTCTAAATTCAGTCACCTCTGGAAAAGCCCCACTGCATGCGGCTTTGGGGGAACATCTAAACACAAGCTATAACAACCATTGAGCATGGTGTTTACTATGGGTTTTTCATATATTATTTTAGATAGTTTCCTTTTCTCCCATTTTTAAAGAATTTTTTAAATCATGAAAGTTGTTGAATTATATCAAGTCCTTTTCCTGCATCAGTTGATACAACCATGTAAGTTTTTTGATTCTTTATTAATGTATGTCATGTCAGTTGAAGTTTGTATACTGAACCATCATTGCATTACAAGAATAAATCCACCTGGCCATGGTATATAGTCCTTACAACACGCTACTGAATTTGGTTTACTAGTATGTTCTGAGGATTTTTTTATTGATACCTATAAGAGTTAATAGTTTATAGTTTCTTATAGTGTTTTGTTTTTTCAGTGTTGGGGATTGAACCAAGTACCCACATGTGCTAATACTGCACTCCACCACTGAACTATACCCTCATATTATTTTTTAATACTGGGGATTGAACCTAGGGTCTCTGCACTGGATTTAATCCCCAGTACCTTTTTAATTTTGAGTCAGGTGTTAAATTGCCCGGGTGCCCTAAATTGAACTTGCAGTCCTCTCACCTCATTCTCTGTGTGCTGGGGTTGTAGGCATACACCACTGCACTGAGATACTCCCAATCTTACAGTGTCTGTGGTTTTGATTTTGATGAGTGAGCTAGGGAGACTTGTAGAATGAGTCAATGAGTATTCCCACTGTTAAATATTTTGGAAGTCTGGAGAGACTCGGTGTTATTTCATCATTAAATGTTTGGTATACTTTACCAGTTGCTACAGTTTGGATCAGTGTACCCCAGAGGCCCATAGAGAAAGGCTTGTTTCCCAGGATGGCCTTATGGAGGTCCTTATATCATTGGAGACATTCCCTCAAAGAGACTGTGAAACCTTGCCTTTCTATCTTTCTGCTTCCTGATATAACCACTTGATTACAGTGTGATGTGCTGCCCTCACAAAGACTCAGAGACTCTCAATCCTGAATTTAAACTACCAGAGTTGTGAGCCAAAATAAGCCATATTTACTTGATTAGTAGCTCATATCAGGTATTTCATTATAGTAACATGAAGCTAATATACCAGTAATGTCATTTGGCTCAGGATTTTCTTTGTTGAAAAGCATTTGATTACTGATTATATCTCCTTACCAGTTATAAGTCCATACAGATATTCTAATTCTTTGTGTGTCGGTCTTGTCATATTGTGTGTTTCTAGGAATTTGTCAATTTCATCTAAATTATTCAATTTGTATATAGGTTTTTATATTGATGAGTGTCTTTATAATCCTTTTTATTTCTGTAAAATTGATAGTAATGTGCACACTTTGTGCTTTTAATAGTTTATTCAATGTAGCTAAAATTTGTCAATTTTAATCTCTTTGAAGGAACCACCTTTTTAGTTTGTTTATTGTTCATTGTTCTCTCTGGGTTTATTCTTTTTCTAGTTCCTTATAAAGTTAGATTGATTTGAAAGTTCCTTTTTAAAATGTGTTTTTATCTACAAATTTCTGTCTCACCAATGTCGTCTTTTTTGTGTTTTTGTTTCATTTGTCTCAAGGTAGTTTCCTAATTTCCCTTGTGATTCCTTCTTTGGCCCAAGGGGTTTAAATATATATATTGTTAATTCTTACATATTTGTGAGTCATCTAGTTTTTCTTCTGTTAATTATTTCTAGTTTCATTCCATTGTGATCAGAGGAGAACTTTTATATGATTGTAATCTTTAAGTATATTAGGACTTGTATCATAACCTAACATATGGTCTGTCCTGGAAAATGTCACATGAAACTAAAGGAACATATGTATTCTTCTGTTGCTGGGTAGAAAATATATACAATGTATCTCCAATTGATCTATATAATTGCCAAAGTAATCTATTTATTGAATCTCTTCTGATTGTTTTTTCATTGTCAAAGGTGGGATATTGAAGTCCTCAATTATTGTGGACTTGTCCATAAGTCCCTCAGTTTAAGAAATTTTAATAAAAAATATGTAATTTATCAAATTTCACTTCTCATATTTTGAGATTCTGATGTTTTCCAAATTTATGCTTATATTTTAAAGTGTATATATGTGATATTAGTATAGATATCCTAATTCTTTTGGTTATTTGCATAAAAATACTTTTTCCATCTTTTCACTCTCAACAGTGTATGTCCATAGATCTAAAATGAGTTTCTTTTAACATCATATAGTTGGATCTTGAGTTTTACTTATTCTATGCCTTTTAACTAGGGAATGAATGACTCACTTACATTTAAAGTAGTTACTGGTAAGGACAGATTTTTCCTTTTTTTGGTTTCTGTATGTTTTATAGCTTTTTAATTCTTCCTCATTTTTTCTACTACTGCTTTCCTTAGTGTTTACTTCTTTTTTTGTGGTGACACATTTTAATTCCTTTGTCTTTTCTCTTTGTGCATATCCTATAAGTAGTTTGTGATTATTCATGAAAAAATATATAACATCCTAAAGTTACAAGACTTACAACAATTTGTTTTGAGTTAACAGCTTAACTTCAGTTGCAAAGAAAAATTCTGCTATTTTACACATACACCCCTCTTCATTCTTTACAATGAAGTACTGGATATTGAAAACAAGGCCTTCATATTGAGACAGCAACCGCCCTTTTGAGACAGTCTTAATAAGTAACCAAGTACTAAGTTGCCTAGGGTGGACTCAAACTTGCAGTCCTTCTGCCTCAGCCTCCCCAGAGTGCTAGGATTATAAGCATGCATCGCTATGCCAAGCTACCTGTTCTTTCTTTCCTAAATGAGGGCTTCCTACTATACCATTTTGCTGACATCATAATAAGGTCCTTCGATGTACATTAGGAAATTTCTATATTTTATCACCATTTTTCATTTCTAGAGATTGAATATTCAGTTACCAAAAGGAGTTTGGAATTTTTTTTTCACCTTGAAGGCCTATATTCAGTTTTGGTGTACTTTATTATTTTTAGGGGCCAGATTTTTTTTTTTAGTAAAATAATGAGGAGTCATTTTGTTTGATGAATGAAATAATTTAATAAGTTCAGAATTATACTTTTCTTAAGAATTATACTTTTGATTACCATAATGTAATTCCATCATCATGAATAGAAAAAGTTTTGAGTAATGAGAAAACTATATAATACTGGGGCAGGGGATTTAGCTCAGTGGTTCTGCCACCTGCCTCGCAAGCACAAATTCAATCCCCAGTAACAAAACTGTATAACCCTTCCTAAATCATTATTTTAGATATTATGGTCAATTGCTATCTTAATTCTGGTTTGGTGATGTCTATTTTAAAATCTCATATTTGTATAATATGATTCTGTTGAGGGACATTTTTTAAATGTGCAGTTAAATCCTTGTAACAAGTGAGTAAAAAGATGTCTTTGTAAGGGCCCAACAATCTTTAGGATACAGCCAGGATTTCTCTCAGTATTGGGTAGATTGATCTAGACTACAACTAGAATCTCACCTCTAATTCTGTGATAACTGTATTTATACTTGTTAAACTATCTCCTTTTACAAAATTTTCTTTTTCTCTAATCATGTTTATATGGCTTTCAACTGTAATACATTTTGGTTCAATTGAATTTGCCATCTACCAGTGTTATCTATGTTTATCAACTAGGAAAATTGTTCTTTCAGATGCTATTTAGTTGTATGCCTCATTTAACCTTGTTACTTAAATTTATCAACTAATGAAATTACTCTTTCAAATACTGTTGAGTCATTATGATTTCACTTTTATAACAGGGAATGGTGGTATATGCTTGTAATCCAAGTACCCCAGGAGGCTGAGGCAGAAATACTGTGGGTAACTTAGTAAAACTTTGTCTCAAAATTTAAAAAAAAATTAAGGGGGGTTACCTTGGTATGAAGGCCCTGGATTCAATCCTCAGCACTGCTGGCCCCCAAAATTGACCTTTATGTAAATGTTCATGAAATACTATGAAATAACTTTGGTGTCTTAAATGAAGGAAGAAGAACTTATGTGAAGAACTTCTAAGCAATACGTATGATTACTTATCACATTTAATAATAGCCAAAAGCTATATTGAAGAGAAAAAAAATGATTTGGATGCAGCTATGAAGATAGCAAAAGAATTAAAATCAGCACCTTCTCTGAGGACATTTTGTGACCTTAACCAGGTAATTTTAATTGTTTACAATGTGAGTTAGTTTTGTGATAGTTTATTTTACATGTTTTCCAATATGGGGTTTCAGATTATTATAACCTAGACAGATAGTCCTTAATCTACAATTAGGTTACATCCCAACAAACCATTATAAATTGAAAATGCATTTATTCTATTAACCTACTGAATATCATAGTTTAAGGTACACTTGTAGACTACCCAATTGTTTACTTTTTTTGATGTGTTAGTGTATCTATTATTGTTATCACAAGGTTTCCTGCCACTTGTCCAACATTGTGAGAGGATCAGACTACATATTACTATCCCAAGAAAGAGATCTAAGTTCAAATTCATAGTGTCATTTCCCCTAAATTCATATTGCTTTCACACTGTTGTAAAGTCAGAATCTCATAAATTGAACCACTATACGTCAAGGACTGTATGTATTGGTATCAATTAGGATTCTTAGGTATTTTGAATTCTAAAACAAACAGCATTCAGTTTCTTTAGTATTTTATTATTTTGTTACCACTTAGAAAACGTTTTTTGGCTTACAGTTCTGAAACTATTAGTCTATGATTACTTGGCTCCATTGCTTTGGACCATGGGGACACATCTTGTGGGAGCACATGGTAGAGCAAAACCATTTGCCTTATTGCCAGAAAACAAAAGAGAGAAGAAGGGACTGAAGTCCCACTGTCCCCTTTGAGGACTGGCCTCCCCTTCCCATTAGGTCCTACGTCTTAAAAGTTTCCATTGCCTCCCAGTACTGCCATGATGCAGACCAAATCTTTATCACACAGACCTTTGGGAGATACATGGATTCAAGCTACAACAAGATTTTTAGGACACCTGAATAAAAAATGACACATAAAGAGTAGTAAACTAGTTATGGATTAACTCTTACCTTAAAAATCTAATTCAAGATCTCATTCATGTTTTTTTCTCCTTAGCCCTTCCAGAATGTACAAGTCAACAGAAAAATTGCTTCAGTGATGTTCTATCATCTAATCTTGTGCCTACAATATAGAATTGGGCAAAAATAGAGTCCCTTGGGGGTCTTCTTTATCATAGATTATCAAATATTTGGGCCAAACCAAGATGTGGAACAAAAGCCAGTGGTTGATCTGCTTACACATTATCTAATTTATAAATGAAAGACAAAGAGTTTGCTGCCACCTTACTTGGACTGGCCATCTTTGAGCCCTAATTCTAAAAACTGATCATTTCCTGTGTGTTACACGTGAAATACTAGGCCATGAAAAAATTATAAAATTTGGTCTTTCCCCTGGTTTGTTGAATTAGGAGGATGAAGCAAAAAAAAAGAAAAATTGTTTGACTATAGCAACCCAGGTTCAAAATGAATCTGATCAGAATTTTCTCTGATCGTGTAGCTATATCCCATTTATTAGCTGGTATGTTATTGTTATCTTTTAATATATTTCTTCAAAAAAGTTTAAACCCATTTAGGGAAGAAAGCTATAAACTTCTTTGCACCCAATCCTTTAAGTGCCCAAAATTGAGTGCTTTGAATACATTAAGGAAATACCTGAAAATAATTTTCTTTCTAAAATCTTACCCTTTCCACAATATTTATGACAAAATAAAATCAACATATGAATAACACTTTTCTTTTTATTCTAGATTATCCGGACTTTGAAGTTAACATTTGAGAGTGAATTGTCACAAATTAGTTTTCTAAAACCAAGGAACCCTCCCAGGTGAGAAAGTCATCGTTCAGGATACCATAACAAATATAAAAATGTATTGGAGTGCCAGGGATTTAGCTCATTTGTGCTGTGCCTGCCTCAGAAGCACAAGGTCCTGACTTTGTTCCCCAGTACCAAAAAATATATATATATAAAAATGTATTGGAGCCTAAATTTAATACCTAAACAAGCAGTTATGATTTGAAATTTTGGGTCAAAAATGTTTCCCAACTAAGCAGCCAGTTTAAAATGTTAGGATTTATGATACATTTGAAAGTTATTCAAATGTTTTCTTTTAAATTAGTTTTTTGTTTTGTTTTGTTTTGTTTTTTGTTTTTGTACCAGGGATCGAACTCAGGTCCTTGCACTTGTGAGGCAGGCAGCGGAACCACTGAGCTAAATCCCTGGCCCTATATTAGTTATTTTAATGTTAACAACTAATTTCCATTTAGAGAAGGTAATAGTAATAAACTTATAATATAATATTTTTTTCTTTTTATTGAGTTTATTGGTACAATCTAGGTATACAATACAGTTACATTCATCATTGGGATCCTGTACCTTTACATAATAGGTCTTGAGTCTCATTTTTTCCCCTTTTCCTTGCCCTCCCTTCAACCCCTCCTCCCCTCCCCATTTACAAACATTTTATTTCCATTTTTTCAGTTTCTCATATTTTTTTCCTCTCCCTTATTACCTTTTCCCCACCCTTCCCACTTTCCCTACACCTTTAGCCCTTTACTTCCTATTTCACATTATTAATTATCTCATTAGGATCCTGTGTACTATTATAGTTTTTCACACCAGAGAAACTATTCGGTATTTCAGTTAAAGAAATCTCTGTATGAGCATTAAAAATAGGGAATCCTAAAATAAAACTAAAAAGGAAAGTAAAAGAGAAAAGGCAATGATGTAACATTAAAATAATCCTTAATTCAGGAGATGAAAATGGTCCCTGAACATACTTAAATTGCTTCTTGCTCTTGTAGTCTTATTCTTTTTTTCATTATTTAGAAAATACTTTATTAGTTTCTGTACTCAAACCCACGTAGATATGACCTTACATATTTAGTACAAGGCATTACCCCTGTACACATGGAAAAATAAAGAAATAAAAATTAACATTTCTAGACCAATATGGCTGTCCATTTCTGTACAATGCCAACTCAACACAGTAAATTGGGATAACTTTTTCCAAAGTTGAGACAGCACGGTTAAAGTTTCCCAAAATTCAATTTATATATATAT
>NW_022900950.1:24222850-24235894 GCF_012274545.1 Fukomys damarensis
TATATATATATATGTTTATATTTATATAAAAAGACTAATAATAGCAGTATGTTTTGCATCGATAGCAGCAACAGCTTTTCCAGGTTCTGCAGTCATCTGAACAAAATTATAGACATTCAGCACATTCCATTAAAAAAAAACAAAACAAACAAAAAAACAATGGAAAGAATAATATCCAGAAAACAGCAAAGTTCTGTTGCCGTTGTGGTACCTGGCACCATTTTTTATATTAGCATCTTAATCATCATCTGGAAAAAGAACATTCTAGAGTAATATCATTAAATGTAGCTCTGATAAAGCACGGTCACTACTATGTATCATAAAGCAGGTACAAGATATTTTACATTCACAGAGGTATGATACAGTACTGTCCTACATCAATAATACTAGAATCAGTTTTGGTTTGAAATTTGCTTTGTCTGCCAATAAGATTGCTACCCCTGTTTTTTTTCTGGGCTCGTGTCGCATGGAGAATTGTTTTCTATCCTTTCACTTACAATCTTTGGGCTTCTTTTTGCCCTGGGTGTGTTTCTTGTATACAACATATTGTTTGGTTTTGCTTCTTAATCCATTTTGCCAGTCTCTTTCTCTTGATTGGTGAGTTGAGGCCATTGACATTGCTGGTTATAATTGATATGTACTGACTTATTATTGACATGTTATTGGCCTTTTGTTGACTCTTTTTACTTTTTCACCTTCTTTTAGTTTCTTGCCTTGCCTATTTGATTTGCTCTGTTGGGCCTCATCGTGTTGTTGCCTTCATTGTCTTTTTCTAGGATCTTGTTTAGAATTGCTTGTAGTGCTGGTTTGGTACTCATGTAGTTTCTCAGATGTTTTTTGTCATGGAAGTATCTTATTTCCCCATCCATTTTGCAAGAGAGTTTTGCTGGATACATCAGTCTAGGTTGGAGGTTGTTCTCTTTTAGTACTTGAAATATCTCATTCCAGGATCTCCTTGCCCCAAGGGTTTGTGTTGAAAAGTCTGCTGTGATTCTGATGGGCTTTCCTTTGCATGTGATTTGTTTCTTTTCTCTTACTGCTTATAGTATTTTGTTCTTCTGTTGGGTTTCTGGGATCTTGATTATTATATGTCTAAGTGTAGATTTTTTTTTTTATTGTAGCTAGTTGGGGGTCCTATATGCCTCAGTTATCTGAATGTCAAATTTTTCCCTCTGTTTGGGAAGTTTTCTGTCATTCTGCAAACAGCTTTTTTAAGTCATATGTATTTTCTCCTGCTACTTCATGCATTCCTATCAGTCTTATGTTATTCTTCTTCGCATCATCTAGTAGTTGTTGGATCAATTGCTCATGATCCCTTACTCTTTTTAAGAGACCTCCCTTTTCATGGTCTCTGACTGCAATCTTATCTTCTACATTCTTTTATTCTGTTGCGTACACTTTCAATAGAGTGTTTAATCTGCTAGATATCTGTTTGAATCTGTTTTATGGATTCCATTTCTTTCCTATGTTGGGCATTGATTTTTTTCCATTTCTTTCTTATGCTGAGCCTTCATGGCTTCTATAATGGTCCTGAGCTCATCTATTTTTTTGTCAGTTTCTGCTCTAGAGTCTCGAATCACGACTCCATTTTGCTCACTATCTCTATGGTTATCTGGGAAATTATTTCTGTTTGGATTTTTCTATAGCCTGATTGATCTGTTTTGTTACTTCCTGTGCTTTGAGTTCAGGGGTGTCCTGGTGGTTCACTATCAGCCTTTTCATCCTCATTTGCCCTACTGTTTGCCATTGGCGAACTGGAAGTCTCTCTTTGTGTCTTGCTTAAGTGTTTTCTCATTTTTATTTTTGTTGTTGGACTATCCTTGGTTTAATTTCTGAGTTGTCACCCAAATCTTCCTGATATAGTTGCACCCTAGCTTCTGTGTCTCTAACGACCCACAGACATTCTCATCTTCCTAACGTCAGAGAAAACAGCTCATCAAATCAACCACAATGCTTTATCCCAACTGGTACAATCAGCAACACATCAAGATCAAGAACAACTTGGAAACTGACCACCTGTGGTAGTCACTAGTCTATCACCCTTAAATCATTTGAATTCAATTGAAATCAAGAAGCAGTCCAGAACATGTCTGCAGTGAACAAAATTTCAATATAGTGTATTTACCATTTAATGGCTCAGACAGAGCAAGGATGCAAGACCCCTGGTCTCAGCTGATGGCTGAACCCCATGACGCTGACTGACCTCGGGCTGCAAGGCCCAGATTGAGTTCCCCATCCTTCTGAATGGTTGAACTCCACACTGTTCTACTACAGGTTTCCCACACCCTTTCTTTAAAGATGTTCAAAGTTGGGAATTCAGAAAAATACCCTTGATGACCACCTCTGCCTCTGCAGAGTGGGTCCAAAGACTGGCACAGTCAGGAGGTCTGAGAGTGTGTGTGGGGAGGGGGGTTTGTAAGGGGAGTTATGGGGGTTCAGGGGCACCCACGCGGCTACCTTCCTGGCACTGGAGCTATGGCAGCTGGGGCGGGAGCAGGCGTAGCTCTCCTTCCTGCGGTGGATTGGGGCCCAGGCTACCTCCCAGTGCTGGAGCAGTGGCGGCTCATAAGATAATATTTTATATGCTGACTTTTTATTTTAGGTTGAATATGAATTGCAATGAGATTATCTGTATGTTAAGCAGTATGGGAAAGATTGAATTTGAAGATTCAAAAAAGTAAGTACAACAGTTACAACAAGCCATTATCTGATAGCACCTGTTATCTAAGAGAAAAACTGATGTTTAGTGTAATATGATTCAAAAGCTGAAAAATAAGCATCACATGATGGTGCAGTCCTGTAGCCCCAGCAGTCTCAGAGGCTAAAGCAGAAAATCAGAAGTTTGGACCCAGCCTGGAAGATTTAGTGACTTTGTGAGAACCTGTCCCAAAATAAAAAATGTTTAAAAGTCTGGGGATGTAAACCAGGTGTGGTGACTTATGCCTGTAATCCCAGCTCTCAGGAAGCTGAGTCAGGAAGATGGCTGTGAGTTCAAGGCCAGCCTGAACTATTTAGTGAGACCCTGTCACAAAAAAAGGTCTATGGGTGTGACTTAGTGTGAAAATGCATAGTTTATATAGCTAATTTCTATGTAAAATATTTTTAAAGACCTAGAAGAGATCAGTATTCAGTGGTATATGTGTTGAAGTTATATCTGAGATTCATTGTGTTGTCAAGCATTGAACACTGTTGCGCTTGGTCACTGTCTTAGATACTGAGATAAATGTCAAATTATGAATGAGACACACGTATGTAAAAGATAAAATGTGTAACTGCTATGATAGTATATGCAAAAATCAGTGGTATTACAAAGGAAGGAAATCATTAGTTTTTGGGGTACCTGAAAAAGAGATTTTATTTTTCCTTCTCCACAAAAAATGAGTAGCAGGTAGAAAGGAGGATAAAGTGGATGTTGGCATCTTAGAAATAAATATGGGCAATGAAATAATATGTCGCATTCAAAGAAAAGCTTATGCAGTTCCATTCTGTATATCCCCATGGATATGCAGAAGCTCAGTTTTAGGGACTTTGAATTCTGTGAAATGGTTAGTTAAAACTAAAATTACAAATTTAGCTTCTTGGTTGCACAAACCAGATTTCATGTGTTCAGCAGAAGTATAGCTATTTTAGTCCATTTATGATGCTGTAACAATACTTGAGAGAGTACATAGTTCATAAAGAATATAAATTTTCCTAAGTGAAATAAATAAGTCATACATGTGAAAATACCAACTAGTTTCTCTGGTGTGAATAAACTGTAATAGTGCATAAGATCCTAATGAGATAACTGACATTGTGAAATGGGAAAAAAAGGGCTAAAGGTGTAGGGAAAGTGGAAAGGGTAGGGGAAAGGTAATAAGGGAAGAGAAAACATGTGAGAAAATGAAAAAATGGAAATAAAGTGTTTGTAAATGGGGAGGAGAGGAGGGGGTGAAGGGAGGGCAGGGACAAGGGGAAAAAAATGAGAACCAAGACCTGTCATGTAAAGGTACATGATCCCAATAATGAATGTAACTGAACTGTCTACCTAAAATGTACCAATAAACTCAAAAAAATGAATGAAGAATAGAAATTTTATTTTTCTCACAGTTCTGAAGGCTGGTATTTTCAAGGTAGGTTTGATGTCTGCTGATGTTCTCTTTGCTGAGACAAAATACTTGCGGCCCATAGTTAAGAGAGGAAAGGTTTATTTAGATCACAGTTTGTAGAGGTTTCAGTCCATAATTGGCTGGCTGTAAGGCAGAGTGGCTTGAAAGAGGGACTTCACAAAGGAAAACCAGTCCATGGCAAGCAGAGGACAGAAAAAGCAAGCAAATAAGGGTTTTAGTAGCATCTTTATGCCCTTTTTATACTGTCTGGACTACTGGGATTAGAGCAGTGGCAAAGCAGCCAGTGGACTGATTTAGTAATTACACACCATTAATCCCAGTATCACACACCCTACATTCAGCATCTCTGAGAAAGCCCCATCTAAGACATAATGAGGCTTTCAGGGGACACCTATACACAAACCATAACAGGTGAGATCTCTGGTCTCTGTTTCTAAGATGGCACCTTGAATGTTATGACCTCATGAGATACAAAAGATAGAAAGGCAAAAGAGGAATAAAACTCTTCACATGGTAGAAATATGAAACAAGCAGACAAACTAATTCCCTCCAGCCCATTCATAAGGCATAACTCCATCCATAAGGAGGAGCCCTTATGACTTAATCATCTCAAAAGGCCTTGCCTTTTAATACCACCGTGATGAGGATTAAGTTTCGGCATGAATTTTAAAGCTAACATTTCAAACCATAGCACATCCAGATTAGGCAGTGTAGCATGCTTTCACTGCAAGTTCTGTCAGACATGTACACACTAGAAAATAGAAAACCTCTAAAAGATTTTAGACATTAAAGTAAAAATAATTAGATTACATTTTGAAAGATGGTGGCCATTTAAAGAATTATTTGGAGAATTGTGACATTTACATCAGTAGACAGCAAATGATGATGATCCACATTTAGCACAGAATTGAGATTGAGACTAGATGTGATAAATGCTAAGTAGGTAAAATTAATAAAACACTGCTTGAGAATGAGGGACAAGTGAAGCATCCTCAGTGGTTTGTGGGTCTGATCTTGGTGATTAAATTGATGGATTATGGTTCTATTCATGAAGAATAAGAATACAAGAAGAAAAGTAAATTGAAGCCAAGGATGGTGATGCATGCCTACAATCCCAGAAGGCTGAGGTGGGAGAAGCACTGCAAGTTCAGAGCCAGTCTAGGCTACATAGTGAGTTCAAGGCCAGCTTAAAATATATAGTGAGACCCTGTCTTCAAACAAACAAAAAGAAAACTAAGTTGAGAGGGAGGGCTTGTCATCTAAGGCTGGCCATCTAAGGAGTAAGATCTAGCAGGCACTTGGGTATTTGTGCCAAAATCAAGGGATCTTGAACTTTTTCTGAGTTTAGAAGTGGGCCAGGGATTCAGTGGCAGCACTCCTGCCTGGCAAGTGCAAGGTCCTGAGTTGGATCCCTGGTACCAAAAAAACAGAATGCTGAGTTTAGAAGTGGTCAAAATACAGGTGCTATAGAACCCCCCCAAAAAAATAAAACAAGTTCACTCTACTCACTTGTAGGTGTTATTTGTCTCCAGGGAAATGATCCCTAAAATCTACCACATTCATTAGCTTAAGGAACAATCAATCTAGCACATAGTTCTGGAGGTTGGCAAAACAAACACATCCACTCCAAACCTGATAAAATCATATAGGCCAGTTTCACAAAACTGATAATAGTCAAAATGCTGGTCTGTAACTTAGTGGACAAATATAATTGCCAACAGGGACTAGAGTATTTGGGAGGGGGCTAGAATATATTTTTATTAGCAATTTTTTTCCTAACACTTAGACAAAAATGAGAAGCCAGATTATCAGAAGTTGTTTTTTTGCAATTTTATTTGAAATAAAAGGAATAATATTAATCATAGCTTAACAGTATTAGGCTGAGACTAGCCTACTATTGTGTATTTCCGCTGCACCAGAGAACACCTTAGCAGAGGCACTGGGACTCCTGTCCTCCAGCCCAAATCATCTTCCCCCAGACAATGCTTGGGCAAACCTCGCCTCACATTTGCCTTTGCAGTTGGAATTTTGTGTTCCCTTCAGTAATCGGCAACTTTTAGTTAATGTTATTTTAGATGCTTCATAACTTGAATACCGTTACTGTCAAAAAAATTAGGACTAAAAAGCTATTCTAATAGTCTGTGTAGATTTTCTGTTCACTTTAACTCTGACAGGGTGGCTTAAATTTTTTTCCTGTTTTCAGGTACCTAAGCCATGGGTTTGTTTAGTAAAAGCAACTGTTGAAATAGGTCAAGTACAGTACCCTGGAAAAATATTGATGTTTAAAGCAGTGAAAAGAGTAACCCCTGAAAAAAAAACTTGAGATGGAACAGGCAGAGGCTGAAGGAAAATAAAAGGAAGTAGTATTCTACAAGTGAAAAGACTGGAGTTGGTTAACAGTATTAAAAAATCTCAATAAGATCTGAAAAGAAGTGTTTAGAGTGCAGTGTTATTTACATATATGTGTCTCTCAAAGTGTGTGTATTTTTATGTGAAATATATGTACTTGAAATATATTAATTTTATTAAATGCATGCCCTGAGTTGGAAAAGACATAATATGTCACTGCTAAACTCGGGTGTCATTGTAATTCCTTATGTCTAAAATGCTTTAAGCAGTATTCTTTGAAGAGGCTAGATCCACTTGGATTAAATAAAATACTTTATCTGATTCATTTGATTGTAAAACTGGATATGTGAAGATGGATGAATAGCTGTGGGTTAGTACCTGTGTTTAATAACCATACCCATTGGATGCAGATTGAGTAATTTTGACTTCATACCTACAGTACATTGCCTAGGAATAGAGCACAGCACTTCATAGTTGACTTACTGTAATAAATTCAGTAATAGAAATAAAAAATTGAAAGTACTTCTGGGGCACCTAGACAGCTTTTTACTTTTTGTATGTGTTACAATATCAGCTGTCACATGGAGAGGAAGTGGCTTGAAAGTGAATATCAAAATATCCATACTCTATATTTTTAAACAGATGTTATTCCCAAGAAAGTGAAGCTGGGCATAATGTTCAAAAGAAGTATAATAGTAAAAAAGAACTTTCTTATGATGTATCCTCATCACTGGAAAAGAAACAAGTTGACTTGTCTGTCCTGAGCAGTGAAGCCCCAGCATCTCCTCTGCAACCAGAGAATAGTGACATACGACCCACATGGAAAAACAACCAGCAGAAAGAAGTGGTGGCGGTGGTATCCCCTAAGACCATTGTTGTGCTGCCTCAGATGGGAGTGAGCCCTGATGTGATCATTGAAGAAATTATTGAAGAAAACCTTGAACGTGAGTGATAATATAAAATCTATATTCTATTATTAGAAACAAGTGGTATTTTAATCTACAGTTAGAAAAAATTATTTAATGTACTTAATAGAAATGTATTGCTGTTGTAATCTTACCTCTCATGCTCATTATGAGTTAGAATCTATTGATTCTATGCTTCTACTTTGACATTTCCCGAAGTTCAGATAATTTTAATTTTTGATGAAATAATATAGCCAACCTCATGGGTGCAAATTTAACATTTTATTTAATTAGGCATTTGAGTTTGTTCAGTGTTCCTAACTTTTTGTAAATAATATAAATATAAATGAGAGAGATTTGACTTACGGGAGCAGTTTTATTAACTTGTCCATTAAGAACAATTTCTCTTAAATCTTTGTGTTTTTAGAGATAATCTGTTTTAAAATAAACTGTTATGTTTCCCTTATTTCCTTTCCCCACCCCTTCATTTTTCCCCCCATGGTGAGAGCCAAACTAACTTTATTCCCTTCAGGGGGCGATCAGTTAACATTAGAACTTCTGGAATTGCTTCTTAGAAATAAGGGAAACGAAAAAATGTGAAAAAATGGAAGCAAAGTCTTTGTAAATAGGGAAGGGTGAAGGGGTAAAGAGAGGGCAGGGGTATGGGGGAAAAATAAGAACCAAGATACATGATGTAAAGATACAAGATTCCAATGATAAGTGTAACTGTACTGTTTGCTTTAAATGTACCAATAAACTTAATGGAAAAAAAAAAAAGACATTCCCAAAAGATTTCCAGAACTACTTCAGAAAGTGGTAAGAACAGTGGGATATGCTCAAAATAAAGAAGAGTATTTTGGGTGAGATTAAAAAAAACTTATGAGTCTCATGTCATCTATTTCATTACATTTAAATTTACCACAGTTGTTGATTAGTTTCCTGTGTTGGTTTTCTGCCAATAACATGGGAGTGAAATATTGCTCTTAAGTAATTCTATGCAAACAGTAATGGGACCATTTTTTCAGCATTGTTTTATTGATTGACTCTCCAGAATGACTGTATTAATATTTCAGTGGCTTACTTGTTATGATTTTTATTTCCTGGTATAAGGGTCTTGCCTTTCCAGTATTTTTTGCTAATTCAAGTACAGATTTTTAAACACTGGAAAGTCACATTTGATATTAATAAAATTAATATAGCTGTCTTTATTTCTTACTTTGATGAAGCATGCTTCACTGATGATCTTGTAGAGACTCCTAGCCATTTCAAAAAACCTCTTCAGAAAGAGTCAGCTCTTCCTTTTGGATCAAAAGCAGGTATTGTAACAACTGTGTGAGCTTAATGGGGTGAAGTTTGTTGTATGTATAGTAATTTATCTGTGTGAGGAACTAAGCAAACTGGACTTACTAAAGCTTCTTCCCTTTTAGCAGAAGCCTTCCCTGCCCTACCACATACTGAGGATTGAACCTAGGGCCTACACAGTGAGCTGTATCCCCAGCCCTTTTTTTTTTTTCACTTTGAGACAGGTTCTTATTAAGTTATCAAAGCTGGGCTTGAACCTATGATCCTCCTGCCTTCATCTCCCAGAGTGCTGAAATTATAGGTCCTCACCTCCACGCCCAGCTTAGTGGCAAAAAATTTAACTCTTGTTGGCAAAATTATTTCTGAAACTTATACTTCTTGCAAGTATCACCCCAGTAACACATATTTTTTTGCCTTATCCTTAATATGGATATTATTGTTTGTAGTCTATATTATATGGATAAAATGGTCAATTTTTCAGTTTTATCATGTTTCTACACTTGACTGTATTCACTTCCATGCCATTTAGTCTTTGTTCAAGAATTAGATATATATTTATTCAAAAAACAAAATACTCTGACACTTTACCCTAGTCCCATTCTCTTCAGTCCTTTCTTATGCATACACAAATACACAGAAGTTATTTTTCTACTCTAGTTTTCTTTTTCAGTACTGGAAATCAAGCTCGTAACCTTGCACTTGCCAGGCAGGCACGGTGCCACTGAGTATCCTTTTTTTTTTTTTTTTTTTTTTTTGGTTTTTTTTTCTTTCTCTTTCTCTTTTTTTTTAAACACAAAGAACAGCATACTGTATGTCAGGCTGGATCTGAGGGTCTCTGAGGCTGAAATAAGGAACTAAACCCACCCTTTTAAAATAGGTTTGTAACTTTGCTGACTCTCATTCCGGAAAAGGAAATATAGGGCATGTTAGAAGCCAGGTTAGGGCTCCTTTAAAGGCTATCTTCAAGATGTGTGATCTAGGATGTGCATTCTCTCTGTCTGCCGGGTTACAGTGAAAGCTATATAGGTTTAAAGTTAAGACATGTTGTCTCCAGTTGAGCTGCTTTCTGGGCTAGAAAAAAAGGGCACTTCACAGATAAAAAGGGTCTAGTACCCAGAAATTTATGGGTTATTGTAAATTGCCTTTAGGAATTTTTTTTATTTTTTTTTTTTTTTTTTTTTTTTTTGTACCAGGGGTCAAACTCAGGACCTTGTGCTTGCAAGGCAGGCATCAGAACTACTGAGCTAAATCCCTGGCTTAACACTACTTTTTATAAAGATAGAAGAAAAGAGGTCACACACTAAAGACGGTTTCTGAAAGCAAGAAAAAAAGCTTGTCTTAAAGCTATAATTTTTTTAAGTACAATTTTAAAATCTTGATCTTTCTAGTCTCTTTTTTAACCTAGTTTTTTTTTATCGTTTTTCACCATACACTGTTTTTTGACATTCCTTCCTAAGCATTATATTTTGGAGGTCTTTTGTACCAGTAGACATACTTGGTTTAATTACTCCTATATGTAGAAAATTTTCTTGCTGTAGTTACCTCTTTCCAGTCCACCTCTCCCAGACCATACACATTTCCCTAAATGCTACTCAACACATTGACTTTGCCCAGATAGCACTCATGCACACCTCTCTAAGCAGATTTATAAGAGTTGGGAATTAGGGTAGCTATAAACTATCTTGTTTCTATCAGTATAGTATAGATTGGACTGTCTTTTGTGGGCTGTCCTAGAAATCTAATCATTATCAGTGGGATTCTTACCGGCTGCTCAGTCCATACAGCCCCATTGCTCCCAAAAAATAATGGGAGGCAATTATGATGAAAGAAAAAAGCTAACTTCAAATGCAACAAAAAGCCCTTTGTCTCAAGTCTTTGCTTCACCTTATTCAGATGAACAAGAGTTTTATTAGGAGAAAGAGACAATGAACAAGAAAATCTTTATGCTATTTAATACCC
The DNA here is from genome assembly GCF_012274545.1 of Fukomys damarensis. Classification (NCBI taxonomy): domain Eukaryota; kingdom Metazoa; phylum Chordata; class Mammalia; order Rodentia; family Bathyergidae; genus Fukomys; species Fukomys damarensis. The sequence continues at coordinate 24,233,475 of NW_022900950.1, forward strand.
CAGCCATTCTTGGTCCCCTCCTTTGCTTTGTGAAAAGAAACCCAGACCTTGATATCTCAGGCCCAGAATCTGCATGTTCCTCTCAGTCTCTGCTCATTGATCTGAACTGAAGAGAGGAAGGCATGGCAGTTTTTGCTCTTAGCATGAGTAAATTGAGAAGTTGCTTGTCTCTAAAAGAAAAAAATCATAATTTTTAACCACTTATTAGTACAGTGATTTAAATACAGGATGACCAAATATTGCATATGTTTTGTTATTTTTATGAGATGATATAACAGGAAATATAAAATGACAATTTTATCAGATTTATTGAATACAAGAAATAACTAGTTGAAATGACACCTGCCTGAGCAACACTCAGGATAATCAGTACATAAACCTGCTGCCCAAGTGACATTTATGGTAAACTGTTAAGTGGTTAAAGATCTCTTTTAGCCTTTTGGTTACATTCTGAGTTCTAAATGTGCTCATAAATACATTCTGAATTTTTCTAATAAAGTGAAGTTATAGCATATATTATGACTTTAGAACCTATTTACCACATGAACTGTGATTTTGTCTGACTTGCAAAGTATATTCTATAAGATATTTGCAGTTCAGTTTGCTAAAAATTCATTATTGAAAGTGGTCCTTGGCTGGGGATTTAGCTCAGCAGTTTGGTGGCCTGCTTTGCAAGCGCAAGGACCTGAGTTCAATCCCCGGAACCAAAAAAAAAAAAAAAAAAAAAAAAAAAAAAAAAAAAAAAAAAAAAAGTCCTTTTGGTTTATCAGATATTTGGGGTTGAAATCCTTCATAAACCCTAAATATTCTGTAGTTTCAATGTTACACTTGTTATTTTAGAGAATTTTACAGTTGATTATCTTTTGTGAATTCTTTCTAGCTCACATTTTATTAATGGTGTGTTAATATTAATTCTTTTCCAGGGTCTAAAGAGCTAGTTTTTGTGAGCCACGTGATACATCCTTGCCACTTCTACATTCGGAAATATTCACAGGTGAAAGATACAACAGTATTGGAGAAGGTGAATCAAATTTGTAATAAGAGTTTACATCTTGATCCTTCAGATGTTTTGGAACTAGGTAATATTCAAGTTAAAATATCCAGTTTATTTAAATATTGTTATATTTGGTCAACCCACATAAACTTGTGTAATTTAGTTTTTGCTTTAAGCTTAAAATTTTGGAATCATTTTACATAAATTATTTACCTAAGGACTAAAATTGAATGTTGGCTCATTTTTTGAGTGAGCTGTATACAAAAACTAACAGGTTATGTCATTTTCCCCCTTGTCTCTAAAGTGATTGTGTATGACTCTTGCCCCTTGCTTTCTATGTTATGTTTTAGGACTAATGTTGAACATTTCAGTGAGATACAGGAGGCCTGTGGCATGCATTCCTAGGGCTTCTTGGAGGAGGGTAGTTAATTTATAAATACAGTCTGTTTTAATCCTAAAAGTATGTGAATTTACCATGCTTTAGACTTATGTTAAACTGTTTTCCTAATTACACCACCAGATTTATTACACTCAGTAATGGGGCAGAGCTATGATTTCTTTTATTTATTAAATGAGTGTGTTCTTCAATGCATATATAATGATACCAAAACAGTATTACTTGTGTAGCCATATGATAGTTCTTTAAAAGAGTGATTAACTTTAGCTTTTTTATGTAGGTTTTCAGAATATCAGAACACTAAGATCATCATGTACTTACAAAAATAATTTTTAAACTTAATAAATAACCTTTCAATTGTTAGTATCTAACAGGAAGGAAAGTAGTGTCAAACTTAACTTTTACAATTGTGTCACCAAACAGGATCTGAGAAGGTTCCCAAAGTGGAGATAAAGAATCTAAACGTACTCTACCTGTAGAATAAGTTACAGATTCCCTGACTCCTATTACAGGAAAAAAAAAGTATCAGAACGTGGCATAAAGGAATTATTACAATCTGACATTGTATTAATTTGTGAGCATAGGTTTTGTAATGCAGTAAGTTATTGGGAATATATATACAACATTGTTTTAATAATAGCACAGGTAAACATGAACTTGACTATGAAATAGAGAAGTTGAGAAGATATAACCATATTTAAAAATGTTATAACCATGTTAAGTGCAAAATAATTAAAAATAGAATGATGAGTTATCTTTAATACGAAACTCTGCATCTTGAGATGTTTGCCTAAGTACAAGAGGTGGAGTATAAGAGCTTATATATTCCTGTATTGTAGAAAATTTTAATGATAATAATTGCCAAAAATATATTAAATTAAGATATATATGTTTTTACATAACCACTGGGCCACTAAAATTTTTCTTGTAGGTTTCAGAACTTTTTTTTTTTTTGGTATCAGGAATCGAACTCAGAACCTTGCACTTGCCAGAAAGGTGTGGTGCCACTGAGCTAGATCCAGCGCTCTC
>NW_022900950.1:24235922-24238694 GCF_012274545.1 Fukomys damarensis
CCTTCTCCCTTTTTTTTTTTTTTTTTTTTTTTTTTTTTTTTTTTTGAACCAGGGGTCACACTCGGGTCCTTGCACTTGTGAGGCAGGTGGCAGCACCACTGAGCTAAATCCCCAGCCCTAAGGACCTATTTTTTAGACCTCATGATCTTTTGTAGTGACTCACTCCAGATAATACAAACATAAAGTCTGAAGTAGATAACAGAAAATTAGTTTATACCACAAAGATTAGAAGCTAGAATATTTATATTGCCATTTTTATTTTATTAGCATATCTCTAAAGAAGCTAAATCTTTACCTAATGGGTACTTTTCTGAAAGTACATTAAAATAAAATAAAATACAATATACTAAGACAGGCTAAAGGACATATTTTTGGAAGAGCTAGGGAGACTGGGAATCATGACCTCTTATGGCTGTAAGTTAAGATGATGTAATTGTAGCTTGACATTGCCAGTACAGGAGGCTGGTGCAATATTTGGAGCCACTTTTTGTATCTAGCTTTTTGTTTAATGTTACTATTACTCTATTTGGGATTTTGTTAAACTTTCCTGTTTGGTATTTGAGAACAACTTAAAGTAAGACCCATGTCAGTAAAAATTTGTCTGTCTGTCTGTCAAGGTCAGTTAAGGCTCCTCAGGAGCTACATTTGAGACCTTATAAGGAATCTCTTAGCTCCTGTAGCTTTTACTCCACTGGTTGTGTCATCTGCCAAGTATGGATCACAGTCTTGCTTAATCATATCGCTTTTTTGAAAGCATAGGCATATTACCTCTTTAGTTACCCTCCCCAGTAGAGTACTGTACATGCAAAAAGACACGAGCAGGGATAGAACAGATAGCTTTAGGATCCAAGAAGGGCATAACAGATCACTATGGACAGCTGCTGAAAAAGAGCCTTTAGGTACAGCCCTGACAGCACATGTCTTTAGGTATGGCCCAGTGTAAGGGACCACCTGTCCTCTCCCTCCCAACACAGCCCAGAGTTGCTGGCTGAGGAAGAGGAGGAGGAGGAGAGGGAAATATTTGCACTCTGGCCAGTCCTGCCAAATTACCAGGTCCCTATCTAACCCTCTCAGTGCACCAGCAGAAAACACATGGAGTATGCATATCCTTTCTGCCCTTCTCCACATGGTACTTACTGCTGGCCAGAGAAGAAGGGAAACCAGCACCACTTGGACCTTTGTCAACCCAACAGCTTTGACACTCTTTTTTTTTTTTTTGTACTGGGGATCGAACTCAGGTCCTTGCACTTGCAAGGCAGACAGTGGCACCACTGAGCTAAATTCCAGCTCGGAGGCACTATTTATTGTCCTCCTCCTCCTATGGACACACTGGGAGGGAACCTCTCTCTCCCACCCACTCAGAGGCAGAATAACTCTCCTCTAGAGCCATGGGGGAAAAAAACTCAGAGCTCACTAGCCCCCACTGATCTTCCCCTACTCTCTAGCTCTCTACCTCTCTCTGCTAACATACATCAGAGAAAAGTAAATGATGTGAGATTCAAGACAGATGCAAGAGAAAAAAAGGTGGAGAGAGCAAGGTCTCCTCCAAGGTCCTCTGGTCACCCCCAAGGTGGTCGATGCCTATCTGTACTTCACTGAGCCCAGTTCTTTTCTGGTCATCTTGTCTCCACCCTGAGGCCTAGTTTTCAGCCGACATGCATTTGTGGCGTGCTTCACCTTTGTCCTTGCCCCCTGAGGTCTTAGCCCTATCTGACTGCCTATAATATTTTTACCTAGCTCATCTACCTATAAAACTATAATCAACCAGTAGGATTACAAATATAGCCACTTTGCTAATGTTGATTCAAAAGGGAAATGAGTCACAGAGCCAAGGGTACATGGTCAGTTCCAAAGGAATTCTTGGAAAGGGAGGTATACATCCAGGTGTTCTGCACCCACCTATGTGTCTGATGCCTATCTGGGTTCGCTGAACCAGGTGTTAATTATAATCTCAAGTTGCTATTTATCTGCAGGGAGATATGCAGGTCTATTGCTTTTCCATCCCGAGGCCTGGCTCTTTGCAGATTTGCCTCTGAGAGGATGGGAGCTGAGCCAAAGACCCACCCAAAACTAGACTTTTATTAGGGGGACAGGGTATAGAGGATGGTGTGCTGGGCTGTCTTGAACAATGGCAAGAGCAGCAGTCAGGGACTGGCTGGGTGAGGTTTTATATGGGCAAGGGGATCATAAGGGGGATGTAGTGGAGGTAGATGTTTGGCTACAGCCAGAGGTGAAGTTTAAATCCATTGTCAGGTTTGAATTTCTTCGTGGGAAGGACTAGAAGTGGGAGAGCTCCATGGCGGGAAAGTTGGGTTATTGTTTCCCCAGAGTGATTTATTATCTGCCAGGAAGAACCATTTAGGATGTGGGGCTGCCTGAGCTATTTTATGTAACAGGGCACTCTTATCAGCCTCTAACCTCAATTCTGATGTTTTCGTTTTTGTGCTGACTTCTTGAATACCCAGTCCCTCTCTGACTATATATTCATTTCATCTTACTTAATATTATCAGACTTATTGGCTGGATACCTCTTCACATCCCTGACTGGCTTATCAAGAGAAATGCTGCCAGACAGGGTCCAAGCAGGTTCCTAGAGCAGAGAGAAGGAATTTATACCACCTTACCTGTAGAAGAAGTTTCAGGTTCATTAACTCCCATCATGGGAAAAGAATTTTTAGCCCAGGCATGGTGTAGTATGCCTATAATCCCAGCACTCGGGAGGCTGAGGCAGGAGGATTGCTGTGAGTTCAAGACCAGCCTGGGCTACACAGT
>NW_022900950.1:24238997-24258772 GCF_012274545.1 Fukomys damarensis
GGTACCGGGGATCAAACTCGGGTCCTTGTGCTTGCAAGGCAGGCCACCGATGAAATTTTTAAAAGTATACCTTCAAAGAAATAGATTATTGGCCTTCAAGAGAAATAAGTGCATCATATCCTGGGGCTGAATTTGAGATATTTGGAAGTAGAAATCTGTATAACCTGTGAATCTATGAAAATAGGATTCCAGAGCTGGGCATGGTGATACACAACTGTTATCCCAGCACTGATATTCTAAATAGATACCAGTCAACTAGGTTGGGGACCAAGATCTTCCAGGAAAGATGCCTAATCCACCCTTGTATGACTTGCTTCCCCATTTGATCCCCATTTAATTAATATTACCTAAGCAGCTATACTTGTAGTCTTGTTGGCTGATTGTTGTCTTGTTTACCAGCAGATGGGCCTCTTTTACCTGAGGCTAGACCACCTCTTTGTACTTGTTAAGTAGCCCTCTCTCTATGAATGAATTATCACAATTCCCCCACAGAAAGAGTTGTTGCCTTTCGTGTTCAAATGGAATCCTATTTTCTTGGGTTTTTTTGTTTGTTTGTCTTTTGAGACAAAAATCTCACTGAGCTAAATCCCCAGCTAGTTGCCCATTTTTTAATTGTCTTATTTTGTGGAAGTCTAATGTGTTTTAGTTCTTTACATATTCTAGATATTAGTCTTCTGTCTGAGGAGTAGCTGGCAAAGTTTTTTCCATTCTGTAAGATATCTCTGCACTCTATTGGTTGCTTCCTTTGCTGAAGCTTTTTAATTTGATGTAATCCAATTTGTTGATACTCAATGGTATTTCTTGTAAAGTTGGGGTTCTATTCAGAAAGGACTTGCCCACACCTATGTCTTCAAGAGTGTTACCTATTTTGTCTTCTAGTAGATTGTTTGTGTCTTAACATGCAGGACTTTGACCCATTTTGATTTTATTTTAGTACATGGTGATAGATACAAGTCTGTAGTCAGTCTTCTCCACATGTAACTAGTTTTCCCATCACCATTTGTTAAATAGGCTCTCTCTCCTTCAACATATGTTTTGGCCCCTTTGTGAAAGATTAGATGTCTTGTGCCTGGGGTGGTTTCTGCAATGTCTGTTCTGTTTCGTTGACCTACCTGCCTGATTTTGTGCCAGTACCATGCTGTTTTTGTCACTGTGACTTTGTAGTATAACTTGGAATCTGGGATTGTGATGCCTCCTGGTTTACTCTTGTTACCTAGTGTTGCTTTTGCTATTCTAGCTCCTTTCTGGTTCCATATGAATTTTAGGATTTTTTTTTCTACATTTGTGAGGAATATTGTTGGTATTTTGATTGAAGTCACAGTTAACCTGTCTGGCAGCAGCAGTTGTGACAATACTGATTCTGCCTTTCCAGAACAGGGGGTATCTTTTCATTATCTGAAATCTCCTCTTTCAGATTATTAAATTTTCATTGTAGAAGTCTTTTTACTTTCTTGATTAGGGTCATTCCTAAGTATTTAATTTTTCTTAATGCTATTATAAATTATCCTAATTTCTTTCTTGGTGAGTTCGTTATTGATTTTTGTGTTAGTGCTGTATCCTACATTGCTGAATTTGGTTATTCTAGGAATCTTGGGTGGAATTTTGGGGGTCTTCTATGTAAAAGGTCATTTCATCTGCAAATAATAATAATTTGACATCTACCTTTTGTTTACATTTTCCTTTTATTTGTTGCTCTTGCCTGATTATGCTGGCTCATGTTTCAAGTACTGTTGAACAGGAGTAGTGATAGTGGGCATCCTAATCTTGTTTCTGATTTTAGAGGGATAGTTTTCAGCTTTTACTCATTTAATATGATATTGGCTTTTTTTCAGACTGAGATAAGGTCTTTCTACATGGATTTTCTTCAGGGATTTTGTCATAAATGGATGTTGGACTTTGTTAAAGGCTGCATTTATGTGGTTTTTGTGCTTGTTTTTATATAATGTGTTATTATTGATTGCGTGTGTGTCACACCATCCTTGCATTCTTGATTCTACTTGGTCATGATGATGTATGATCTTTTTAAAAATTTTCTTGTAGTATCTTGTTGAGGATTTTTTCATCTATGTATAATGATAAATGTGTGTGTGAGTGTGTATCCACTTGTGTGTTGTGTGTGTGTTACATCTGGGGGTATATACCGTGCCACACCACTGCTCTGCTGGAACATGCACCTACAGGATCATAAACTCAACATCAGCAATTGATTAAAGAGGCAGAGTTTAAAATAAAGGAAGATGGTTTGTTTAGAAAAGAGTGGAAAAAGAAGATAGACAGCTACTCTAAAAGAGGAAGGATCATCAGAAAGCAAATACCCCTGACTCCTTATCCTTGGCTTTTTTAAATTTAGGACTAATGATTTATTTATTCCCCCATGTGAGCATCTGGAAGTTGCTGCCATCTGATTGGCTCTCTGGCTGGTTTTTGATCTAATTTGTCTATATATAGGGGGTATTATAGACAGCTAAGTTAGGTAGAAATGTCATAGGCAATCAGACAAAGCTAGGCCCTCGAGCGAGTAAATGCAGAAGATAAGAACACATGAGAAACTGGCTGGAGGCTCATCTGAAGAAATTAAAGTCACATTAGCCAGATTTACTTACTTCACGAAAGAAGCTTGTGAAAGTATTGGTACCATCCTTGGAGAGTTCCCGTATAAATAAACCATTATCTCATTAGGGGTGAGCCATCTTCTACCCACTAAGGCTAAAGACAAGACTAAGACTGCTGATTATCAAGCAAGGTTAATGATGTCATCCATATGCCCTTGCTACTATTAGATTAACTAGGCTATACTTGTAATCTTATTGATTGACTATAATTTGACTCACATTGTTCCCATCCCAGTGACTTTATAAAACTTTCTCAGAGAAGTGAGCTTGTTGGCAACCCATTCAGGAGCCCTCCTTTCTCTCTCAGGAGCTATTCCTGTTTCCCATTCCTAGTCCCAATTTTTATTTCCCAATAAATTTCCCTACTCTTGTGCTGAGGATTTAGCTCAGTGCCACATGCCTGCCTCATAAACACAGGGTCCTGAGTTTGATCCCCGGTACTGGAAGAAAAAAAATTGTTCCTACTTTTAACATCAATTGTCCCTTAGAATTCATTCTTTGATTTTCTTCGATTACAGGGACCGTGAACTCAACGTATCAGATATCTAGCAGGTTGGGAGTTGAACTTTTCCCCTATATCAGTTTAATGTCCCTTTGTGATAAGTAAACATGGGGTGGGGAGCCTTACAGAAAGGTAGCTTAAGAGTTAAAGATTATAGGGGACATGTGTGTATCTGGTATAACATAGTGATGCTAAAGTAAGAATATACATACATGGTATATGTATAGGTGTGTGTGTGTGTGTGTGTGTGTGTTACATATTAAATAAAAGCCCTTGTTGGGCATGGTGGCACACACCTGTAATCCCAGCACTCGAGAGGCTGAGGCAGGAGGATCACTGTGAGTTCGAGACCAGCCTGGGCTACATAGTGAGTTCCAGGTCTGTCTCAACTACATAGGGAGACCCTGACTCAAAAAGCGAAAAACAAACAATCAGAAAAGTCCCTAGTTCACTGCCCCTTGTCTCCTTTGTATTTTATCAAAGGTAGGCGAGGGGGCTAGTTTCCCTGGTCTTTTTATGTTTCTAGTTTTTCCATGCTCTGTTAACTGTCTAGTACATTCTTATGGTAAGTGCATTATCTGGCAGCTTTCTGGGGCTAGTTTCTCCTTTGTCTTTCCAGTTCTTCTAAACTGTAGAGTCTACCTGTAGAGGCAAATGCTGCTTTTAGTAAGATTTCCTATAAATTTTTAATAAAACCTATCTTTTTCCCTACCTAGAAGCTGCCTTTTCCACATTTATCTGCTCTGAGACATCTAGTCAACTGTTGTTGGGGAAATGGGTGATGACCATTCAGGCTCTTTCAAGCTGAATGGGGTCTTGTTGGGGTGGGGGTACATGGAAGTCTATCAGGGAGGTTGGTCTAATGGGCCTTAGTAAAAAGAAGTCTCCATCTAAGGAACAATTTGAAACATCATCGGAAATTTTATGGCATATATTCTTGCTGTAATAAAGCAAGAGAGAAGGCTGGGGATTTAGCTCAGTGGTGCCACCACCTGCCTCAAGCTCAAGGTCCCAAGTTCGAGCCCTGGTACCAAAAAATAAATAAAGTGAGAGAAGGAAGGGGGGAGAGAGGGAAAGGGAGAGAGAAAGAGGGAAAGGGGAAGAGAGGAAAAGAAGAATGCATGGCCCAAGTAAGCACAAGGAAACAACTACCAAAAAGCCCAAGAAAGGTAACAACAAAGTGGACGCAGCAGGAAGCCACGCTTCAACTTGTTTGTAAGACCGATGAGGCTGCAGTCTATAACCTCTTCATTATGTAACCATTTGGCTTTTTGTATGATAACTTGAGTCCTGGCTTTTGCCTGTTTGGAGAGGTTAATGTATGTGTAGCAGGTATTGTTTAGTATTGTACAGACATATCCCCAACACAGGTAAACATCCAGTCTTGATGATGTTTAGCACCATTTTTCTAAGTGAATTGAGAGAATCCTCGAGTTCCTTAAACTCCCTCTCATAGTCTTGGGCCACCTCAGCTATATTAGCAGTTATGTTGGATATTTGAGCTGAGTTGCAAGCACTCCATAGGTAATTTCCCCCAGTGTTTCAAGGAGGGCTGTAATTCTTGGAACAGTAAGGGTAAGAGCTCTTGCTTTCATCAAGACAAAGAGATGTCATTGTCTCATTTATAAACCCATTTTAATTGTTTTAGGTCAGAGTGATTAAAGGCAGTTATGACATCAGGACTGGAGCTTAGCTGAACCAACACCCTCTCCCCAACTTTTTTTCATATTTATGGGGTTCTAAGCACTGTCTCCCCCAAGACTGAAATTTGTCTTGGATTAGGCATTTTTCATAGAGAAAGTATGGGGAGGGGAGCACATTTGGAGCTCTGATTGTCAGATTGTTTGGAGGTAGATTCTGGAGTATAATCTGAGGGACAGTGTTAAAGTTATTGGATGAATTGTTTTGTTTTTTTCCTCCATTTTTTGTCAAGTGCGTAAGACAGTCTAGTAAGTGTGTCTTGATTTTTCTGGGTCATGAGGAAAGAGAAAAATCTGGCTTTCTATCTATGCCTTATCTAGTCAAATACGTCAATGCCTTTTATCACACCTCTGACAGGGACTCTTGTTAAGACAGTTAAGGGGTTTGGAGTCCTCAGGAACTGCCTCTCATATGTAAGGTCTTACGAGTGATGGACTGGTTTGATTATTACCCAAAGCGGCTGTGACCATCTAGGGGTCTGCAAAACAGACCAGCAGTTAGGATACCCTGAAGTCAGGGCCCCTGACATCTTGAGTAAATTGTTATGCCACCCTGTTGGTCTTAGTGGGTGTGTCTGTCCCATTGAAATTGGACAGAGGATGAACCTAACTAGGGTGAGTATAAGTGTGATAAATGATCTCATCCCTGAGGAGGAAAAAAAAAAAAGCTGAATTAAAGGCATAACAGAATTATAAGCAAAATCCACAGTAAACATACAATTGAAGCAGAGAGTGTTTACAACACCCTTTATCAATCATAGATTTCTTTCTATAGTTGACACAAGATGAGAGTGCAGAGGCAAAAAAAAATTTTGTGTGTGTGTTAGAGTGAAGTCTGAAAAAGAGCCCTGGAATGGCCTGTTAATGAGGTCCTATTTGGTGGCTATTGAATAAAATTGAACCTCTTGACGTGAGACATGTAGGAAATTTTGAAATTGGGGTTAGGAAATAGACATTACTTATATCCCCAGTAAACAGATTTTGGCATCAATTATCTGTTTTGTTTTTTGAACAGGAACTTAAGGTCTTCCACAGGTTGATAGGTGTAGATTGTTTTAGATATTGCCTTGGAATGATCCAGAGGTGTGTTTTCACAGCTTTCAAAGTCAGTTGGCAGCTTTATTTTAGAATGATGAATTCAGGAGTCATGTCCTGTCACCTTCACTGTAGTGGGAGTAGAAAGGATCACCATGTAGGGATTTTTTTCATTGGGGTTTGTTTAGGTCTTATGTGTCTAGATCCTTGACCAGTCCTCAGGACATAAGAGAGAGGCTCACTTGACAGAGTAGGCCTGGGGTCCTTCTTAAGACCCACAGGATTTGTTGGAACTGGAATTAAGGACCTCACTTATCTCAAGGCTTCCTCAGTTTCCTCAATTAGGATGTCATTTTTGAGGAAGGATCTCCCATATAGACATTTAAAGGGAGACAGCCCCTGAATCCTTGGTACATTTCTGGCTCATGTAAGAGCCACGGGCAAGAGCTGTTTCCAAGGAGCCTTATACTCATGCCAGCTTGAGCAAGTATCTTCTGAGTATTTCATTAGCATGTTTTATATCTTGACAGTTGGGGTTGCCACACATAGTGAAGCTGATATCCAATGTCCAAAGCTTTTGAGACTCTGGGTAATATTTGAGTAGAAGGCAGGCCCACAGTCACTTTGGGGATCTGTGGCAACCCAAACCTTGTAATAATTTCATAGACAAGGACCTTGACTACTTTCCAGACCTTTTCAGTTTGGATGGGAAAGGCTTCTATCCAACCCAAGTGGTTGTTAACCAGGGACTAGCTGTGTTGCCCTCTTGGCATTTTGGTAAAATCAGTCTGAAAGTCTTTCCCTGGAAAACTGTCTCAGTATTGTACTCTTGGACATTTTAATCAGGCATTTTGAGGGTTGATCCTTAGGTGCACTTTACATCTTTTAACCACCTTTACATCTTTTAACCACTTTATATCTTTTAATCTTTCCCCCAGAAAGGACTTGGTGACTATAAAAGGTGCTTTTGTTTTTTGTTTTTGTCCTAAATGACAAGTATTATGTAATATCCTTCAATATTCCCATGTCAAGTGTCTTGATAGAAAGAGACAACCTTTGTGGCTGGCCCACCACCATCCTATAGAATTGAGGGCCCATCTGTTTCTTGACATGTAGAATTTTCTTGTCAGAATAGACAGGTGGGCTAGTAGGCAGTAGGCTAAAGAGGACCATGATGGGGGACTCTCCAGGTTGTCAAGAAGCAGCTGCCTTTGCCTCTTATTGCCCATAGGAGTAGAGACTGTTCTTCCCTGATGTGCAGGGATGTAAATAACTGCCACTTCTTGAGGCAAGTGAACAGCCTCAATGAATTGTAGAATCTCTGGGGCATGTTTGACGGAAGATCTGTTACAAGTTAACAGGCTTAATTTCCTCCTGATTGCAGCATGTGCATGGACCACGTGAAATGCATAGTCAGTATAAATATTTCTTCTCTTATCTCTTGTCAAAGTCAGTACTCAGCTGAGGGCAGTCAGCTCTGCCTCCTATTGTGAGGTAACAGGCCTGACTATTACCACACCTGCATGACCAATCACTGCATATCCTGGCTTTTTGAGTCCAACCTGCACAAAGGAACTACCATCAGTGAACAACTCACCTTCTGGGTCACTGAGATGCAGATTAATTAACCCTTTCCTTAACTGTTGTTGGGTGTGGATTAGAACCTTTATATTACTGTGTTTACTTTCAACTCTCAGGGATCAGACAGGAAGGTAGCAGGGTTAAGGCATTGACGGGATTTAATATTTACATCTAGTCCTTTTAATAAGAGAACCTGATATTTTAAAATCCGTGCATCAGAGACCCAGGAGTGTAATGGAGCATTAAGGAGTCTCTTACTATCATGAGAGGACTTGATTATGAGTCCTCCCCTGAGTGAGCTTATGAGCCTCAGAAAACAATATGCCTGCAGTTGCTAAAGCCCCAAAACAGCCTGGCTATCCTCTGATGACAGTGTCTAGTTCCTTGCTTAAATAGACTGTCAGCCCTCGTGTGACCCCTGCGTGCTCCTGCCAGGAGTGAAGTCTTGGAGGTGGTGCCGCAGCAGGTGGAGGTGCGGACCAAACATTGTGCCCCCTGCAGCTCTCACCAGGACACCAGCACTGAGGACACAATGTTGGGGGGTTTTTACCCCCTCCTTTGGGCCCCCACCTGCCTGGCCGTGCTCTGCATGCAGAAAGTGCTTTCTGTGGACACCAACATCATCTCAAACCCAACCAGGACAGCAAACATGACTTTATACCCATCAAGATTGTCTTCATGACTGATGTCTACCTCGCCGCCAATCACCCAAACACCAGAAACTTGTGAAAATCACAAAAGCTGTTTCTCCTGTTCTAACTCAAATATTGCTGGTACTACTTGCTATTGGATAGAACGTACAGAATCAAGTAATAGCTACTGTTCCAATAATTCAACAGTAACAGTAACTGTAGCATGGTGAGCATCTCCTGGTTTTCTGTGCCTACTACTGCTCCTCCAGTGCCAACCAATGCAACCGCTAAAACCACAACTCCTCCTTCCCCTTCTTCCACTACAGTTACCACAGCAGGTGCAGCAAATAACACTTTGACTCCAACCTTAGAACATGCATGGAAGCCTACCTTTGAATCAGCCACTTTCATTGCAGGAACTGTCCGTGTCTTGGTGTACAAGCTGTAATTTTCTTTCTTTCTAAATTCTGCATCTGTAAAGAATGAAATTACTCTGTAAATGGACCTATTAAACTAATGAAGACTAGCAGTTCATTTGTGCAACTCCCTGAAACCAAAATACTGCCTTTCAAGATGTCCCAGGTGGAAGACATTATTCCAGGATCTTTAAATTTACAAAGGTTGCATGTGATATTTTGGAGCATCATCGTCCCTGAAGAATAAAACATTTTGCTAAAAGGAATAAACATTCTGCATGAATCCTTGGGGCTGTCTTCTTTTATTTTAAATGGCTGCTGCTGTGGGATTATGTTTCTTTTCTTGACATGCCAAGTATAACTTTTTGTAAGTAATGGAAAATGTCCTGTGCAGACAACCTCTTGATCCTTTGCAGATTAAATTTAGTCATCTTAAAGTCTAAAAGCTGCATTATTTTCATCTTAACTCAGGATGTTACTCTGTGGCCAGAATTGAGAAGTGTGCCAAATAAGCATCAGTCAGGTGGATTTTTGGCTAGCATTTCAAAAGTGGAATTAATCTATTTATTAGTACTAAACTGTATCCTTATAAACTTGTACTCAGTGATTTTTTTCTACATTAGCAATAAGTTGCCACGTAGGGAATTACATCCCAACTTACAGAAATGAATGGAAAACATACAAATCATTAATGTATAACAGATTCTTGTTCATATGTGGAAGACACCTTGTATCATTGAAAATATAAAGAACAGTGCCTTAAAAGACAGACTGAAAGATAGGCTGTAACTTAAAATGTTTATGATTTGTTCTTTTACGTTGAAGAAGCTAAAGGTTCTGAGCATATACTGTTGAAGTAAGCAATAGAAAACCTGCTTGTGTAACCATACTTTTAGATATCATACTGTTAATATTTAATTAAAAACATTTTGTTTCATAGATGAGAAATTTAAGCTGAAGAATATTATACAAAGTTGAAGGCCTTCATAATTTTTTGGTTTTTTTCAAGTGAGTTCATTGGTACATTTTAGGTATACAGTACAGTTACATTCATTATTAGGATCTTCTGCCTTTACATGACAGGTCTTGGTTCTCATTTTTTCCCCTTGTCACTGCCCTCCCTTCACCCCCTCCTCCCCTCCAGATTTACAAATACTTCATTTCCATTTTTTCATTTTCTCATTTTTTCTTTTCCCTTATTACTCTTCCCCTACCCATCCCACCTTCCCTACACGTTAAGCCCTTTTCTTCCCATTTCATAATGTCAGATATCTCATTAGGATCTTACGTACTATTACAGTTTATTCACAGCAGAGAAACTATTCAGTATTTACACATGTGTGACTTATTTATTTCACTTAGGAGTATATCCTCAATATGTATCCATTTTCCTATGAATGAAGCTAATTTCTCATTCTTTATGGCTGAGTAATATTCCATTTTATAGAAAAACCACATCTTTATACAGTTTCCATCTGGTGGGCAAATGGGCTGTTTCTAAGTTTTAGCTATTACAAACTGTGCTGCTATAAACAGATGCGCATATGTCACTGTGATCTGATTCTTTTAATTGTTTTGGAAAGATACTCAACAGAGGGATGGCTGGGTCAAATGGAACCTCTACTCCCAGGTTTTTGAGGTATCTTCATATTAATTTCCATAGTGACTGCACCAGTCTGCACTCCCACCCACAATGGGGAAGGGTTCCTTTCTCCTCCCAACCCCGCCAACATTTGTTATTGTGTGATTTCTCGATAGGAGCCATTTTTTGTGGGGTGAGGCGGAATCTCAGTGTTGTTTTCATCTGCATCTCTCGAATGACCAGTGATGTGGAACATTTTTTCATATATTTACTTGCTGCTTTTACTACTTTGTCTCTGAAATGTCTGTTCATTTCAGATACCCATTTTTTAATCAGGTCTATATATTTGGGGGGCTGATTCTTTTGAGTTCTTTATATATTCTAGATAATAGTCCTTTGAGGAGCAGCTGGTAAAATTTTTTTCCTATATTGTAGGTTGTCTCTTAGTTCTCTTGATGGTTTCTTTTGCAGTGTAGAAGCTTTTTAATAAGATGAGGTCCCAGTAATTGATTTTTTCTGCTAGTTCCCATGCTACTGAGGATTTGTTCATAAAATCTTTTCCTATACCACTGTCTTCAAGAGTTCTGCCTAATTTATCTTGCAGCCAGTTTAGTGTTTCTGTTTTAATATTCAGATCTTCCATCCACTTGGATTTTAATTTAGTGCATGGTGAAAGATAAGGGTCCAGTTTTAATCTTTGGCAGGTTGAAATCCAGTTTTTCTAACACCATTTATTAAAAAGGCTATCTTTCCTCCACTGAGGATGGTCAGCTCCTTTGTCAAAGATGAGGTAGCTGAGTACATCTGGAGTTGTTTTTGTATCTTCCAATCTATTCCACTGATCCTCAGGTCTGTTTCTTTGCCAGTACCATGCTGTTTTTATCACAGTGGCTCTGTAGTATAGTTTCAAATTGGGAATTGTTATACCCGCTGCCATGTGTCTGTTGCCTAGGATGGCTTTTGCTATTCTAGGTCTCTTATGGTTCCAAATGAATTTTTGTATTCTTTTTTCTAGTTCTGTGAAATATAGTGTTGGAGTTTCAGTTGGCATAGCATTGAATCTGTATAGCAGTTTTGGTAGTATGGCCATTTTCACTATGTTGATTCTTCCTACTCAGGAGCAGGGGATATCTTTCCATTTTCTTATATCCTCTTCGATCTCTTTTTTCACAGTGCTGTAGGTTTCAGTGTAGAGGTCTTCTGCTTCTTTTGTTAGATTGATTCCTAGATACTTCATTTTTTTTTTTTTTGGATGCTATTGTGAAAGGAATTGTTTCCGTAATTTCTCTCTCAATGAGTCTGTTATTTGAGTACAAGAAAGCTATTGATTTTGGGGTGTTCACCTTGTATCCAGGTTCGCTACTGAATCTGCCAATCAAGTCTAGAAGTCTTTTGGTGGAGTTTTTTGGTTCTTCAATGTAGAGTATCAAATCATCAGCAAATAATGACAATTTAACTTCTTCCTTTCCTATCTTTATTGCTTTAATTTCTTTCTCTTGGCTAATTGCTGTGGTTAATGTTTCCAGAACTGTATTGAAGAGGAGTGGTGATAGGTGCATCCTTGTCTTGTTCCTGATTTTAACATGAAGATTTTCAGTTTTTGGCCATTTAATATGATGTTGGCTGTTGGTTTTTCACAGATAGCCTTTATTAAGTTGAGATATAGACCATTTATTCCAATTTTTTGCAGGGTTTTTATCATGAATGGGTGTTGAATTTTATCAAATGTTTTTCTGTATCGAGAGGATCATATGGTTTTTGTCCTTGACTCTGTTAATAATAGTGTATTACATTTATTGACTTACATATGTTGAACAATCCTTGCATCCCTGGAATAAATCCAACTTGGTCAGGATGTGTGATCTTCTTGATTATCCTCTGTATTCTTTTTGCTAGTATCTTATTAAGGATATTTGTATCTATATTCACTAAGGAGATTGGCCTGTAGTTCTCTTTTAGTTGCATCTTTCCCTGATTTGGAAATCAAAGTACTTGCTTCCAGGAATGAATTTGAAAGTAGTGCTTCCCTTTCAATTTCATTGAAAAGTTTAAAGGGCATTGGCAGTAGTTCTTCTCTAAATGTCTTGTAAAATTGAGCAGTGAATCCATCAGGACCTGGGCTTTTCTTGCTGGTAAACTTTTAATTACCTTTTCAATTTCACTGATTGTAATTAGGGTGTTTAAAATGTTTTTACACCTGCCTCACAAGCACAAGGACCTGAGTTTAATCCCCAGTACCAAAAAAATAAAAAATAAAAAAAATGTTTTTATCTTCTCTGTTCAAATTTGGTACTTCATAAGTATCTAGAAATCGGTCCATTTCTTCTGTGTTTTCCAATTTATTAGTGTACAGGTTCTCAAAGTAGGTATTATTTATTCTAAACACCAACTCTTTGTTTCATTTATATTTTGTATCATTTTCTTAGTTTCCGTTGCATTGATTTCTGCTCTAATCTTTGTAATTTCCTCTCTTGTTCGAGCTTTGGGTTTTTCTTGGCCTTGTTTTTCTAGGAGTCTAAGATTCCTCATTAGGTTGTTTATTTGAGCTCACTCTGTTTTGGTAGTGTGGGCATTCCATGCTATGAATTTTCCATGTAGAACTGCTTTCATTGTGTCCCATAGATTCCTGTAAATTGTATTGACATTTTCATTTGTTTTTAAAAACTGTCTAATTTCTTCTTTAATTTCCTCTGTGATCCATTGATTGTTCAGGAGAGTGTTGTTCAATTTCCATGTGTTTGTGAAGTTCCTACGGTTTCTTGTGCTATTGATCTCCAGTTTGATTGCACTGTGATCTGATAATATACAGGGAATAACTTAGATTCTTTTGCATTTATTTGGACCTGTTCTACGAGCTAGTATGTGGTCTATCTTGGAGAATGACCCATGTGCAGCCAAAAAGAATGTATATTCTGATTAGGTGGGGTGGAACACTGTATAGACATCTATTAAATCCATGCGTTCAAAAGCTTGGTTCAGTTCTGGTATTTCATTGTTGATTTTCTGCCTAGATGATCTGTCTATTTGTGATAATGGGGTATTTAGATCCCCCACTACAGTTGTATTAGTGCTTATTTGGTTTTTCATGTTACTTAATATTTGTTTTAAATAGTTGGGGGCATTAATATTTGGTGCATATATGTTTATGATTGTCATCTCTTCCTCTTGAATTGTTCCCTTTACAAGGATATAGTGGCCTTCTTTGTCTCTCTTAATCAGTTTTGGTTTGAAATTTACTTTTTCTGTGAATAAGATTGCTACCCCTGCTTTTTTCTGGGGCTCCTGTTGCATGGAGAATTGTTTCCCATCCTTGCACTTTCAGTCTCTGGGCTTCTTTTTGCATCAGGTGTGTTTCTTGTATACAACATATTGTTGGATTTTGCTTCTTAATCCATTCTGCCAGTCTATTTCTCTTGATTGGTGAATTGAGGCCATTGACATTGATGGTTATGACTGATATGTACTGACTTATTATTATCATGTTATTGTCCTT
Source organism: Fukomys damarensis (assembly GCF_012274545.1). Lineage (NCBI taxonomy): Eukaryota > Metazoa > Chordata > Mammalia > Rodentia > Bathyergidae > Fukomys > Fukomys damarensis. The sequence continues at coordinate 24,252,551 of NW_022900950.1, forward strand.
TTGTTGACTCTTTTTACTTTTTCTCCTCTCTCCTTTTAGTTTCTTGCCTTGCCTATTTGATTTGGTCTGTTGGGCCTCATGATGTTGTGACCTTCATTGCCTTTTTCTAGGATATTGTTTAGAATTTCTTGTAGTGCTGGTTTGTTGTTCCTAAAGTTTCTCAGGTGTTCTTTATCATGCAAATAACTTATTTCCCCATCCATTTTTAAAGAGTTTTTCAGAATACATCAGTCTAGGTTGGAGGTTGTTTTCTTTTAGGACTTGAAATACTTCACACCATGCTCTCCTTGACCTAAGAGTTTGTGTTGAAAAGTCAGCTGTGATTCTGATGGGCTTTCCTTTTCCTATGATTTGTTTCTTTTACTGCGTGTATTATTTTGTTCTTCTGTTGTATTTCTGGGATCTTGATTATATGCCTAGGTGTAGATTTTTTTTTTATCATGGCTAGTTGGGGTCCTATATACCTCACTTACCTGTATGTCTAATTCTTCCCTTCTGTTTGGGAAGTTTTCTATTATTAATTCTGTGAACAGCTTTTTTTAAGTCATTTGCATGGTGGTCTGCTACTTCATGGATTCCTACCAGTCTTATGTTATTATTCTTTGCATCATCTAGGAGTTATTGGATCCATTTCTCATGAGCCCTTACTGTTTTTAAGAGACCTCTCTTTTCATGGTCACTGACTGCAATCCTATCTTCTATATCTGAAATTCTATTTTTGCAATCTTTTATTCTGTTGTGTACAATTTCAGCAGGGTTTTTAATCTCCTAGATATCTGTTGAATCTGTTTTATGGATTCCATTTCTTTCCTCTGTTGGGCATTCATTGTTTCCATTTATTTCTTATGCTGGGCCTCCATGGCTTCTATCACGGTCCTGAGCTCATCTATTTTTTTCTCAGTTTCTGTTCTAGAGTCTCGAATCATGACTTCCATTTTGCTCACCATCTCTATGATTATCTGGGAAATTATTTCTGTTTTGAATTTTTCTAGAGCCTAATTGATCTGTTTTTGTTACTTCCTGTGCTATGGGTTCAGGGTGTCCTGCTGGTTCACTATCAGACTTTTTATCCTCATTTGCCCTACTGTTTGCCATTGGTAAACTGGAAGTCTGTCTTTGTGTCTCGCTTAAGTGTTTTCTCATTTTTATTTTTGTTGTTGGGTTGTCCTTGGTTTAATCTGGGTTATTACTTAAATCTTCCTGATATAGTTGTGCTTTAGCTTTTGAATCTCTAATGACTCATAGACATCCTCATTTTCATAATATCAGAGGAAACAATTCATTAAATCAATCACAGTCCTTTATCCCAATTGATACATTCAGCAGCACAACAGGATCAAACACAACTTGCATATTGACTACTTGTGGTAGTCATTAATCTATCACCTTTAAAACATGTGAATTAAATTAAATAAAGAAGCAGCCCAAAATATGTTTGCAGTGAATACGCTTTTAAGTATAGCATCTTTACCATTTAGGATGGGGGCTTAGACAGAGTTAGGATGAGAGGAGTAGATAAGTGAAAGAATTGGAGAAGGTTTCAAGTGAAGCCAGAGGACATAGAATGACCATACAATCTTTAGGAAACTGTTAAATTCAAAAGGGATATACAGAGTGCAAGAATAAGGGCAAGAATATATGCCCTTAACAGTAACAGGGGCTCACTTTCCCTTGAAACTACTGACCCATGAGTGAGGTAAAATGACAGAAGAAAAGAACATAAAGAAAAAAGAAATAGTGATAAAAGAAGAAGTCTGAGTTAGGGCAGGAGCAGGAACAGAAAGGGAGATGAGGGATAATATGGTGGAGCAAGAGACTGAGTTGGAGAAAGAGGATAGAAAAAAGAAAGAATTCGCAGATTGGAATGAGGAAAAGAAAAAAAAATGAATTTGAAGGGCCTCTTTCAGACTGTGTCTCTGCTGTCATAATATACAATGTGTGCAGCCATATGCAGAACCAAGTCCCCTGATCTCAGCTAGCCAATGGCAGATCCCTGTGACTCAGACTGACCTCAGGCCACAAGGCCCAAATTGAGTTCCCCAACCTGTAGGGTTGAATTCCACACAGTTCTATTACAGGTTTCCCCCACCCTTTCTTTAAAGATGTTCAAAGTTGGGAGCTCAGAAAAATGCCATTTATGACCACCTGTGCCTCTGCAGAGTGGGTCCAAGGACTGGCCCAATCAGGAGGTCTGGGGGTTGGGTGTTTAGCTGGTGGCAGAGAAGACAGGGGAGGGCACGGCTATCCAGTCTCGCCGAATGGGCCAAAGCAGGCCAGCAGGAGAGCAGATCTCAGGGCAGCCTTCCTCACTGGGCTCGGCCTTCATATTTTCACCCTTCCAACATTTTTCTTGAGGCTATTGAATGGAGGAGAGATTAAACTCATTGGGTAACTTTTTATTTGTACTCAAAAAAGATATTCTAAAGCTATTATACTTTGAAAAGATTTCTCCCAAGATTTCCTGGAAAGTAACTTTTATGAAGTTATAAGGAAATAAGTTTTAGAATCATTTATTAGCTCTTTAAATGAGACACTCATCTTCAGTTTTCAGAACAAATGTAAACAGTATAATTTCATGAACCTCTGGGTTTTAAGCCAGGTGTGGTAGGGGGACACTTGGCCCTTGGGAGCCAAGACAAGGAGGATCTCCTGTTTGGGGCTAGCCTGAACTACAGAGTGAGACACTTTCTCAAAAAAAAAAAATCTCTGTGGGTTTTTGATCAGGTTAGATTTTTAATGATTGTCCTGGATAGACTGTGCTTTTCACAGGGCCCTCTTGAAGACCTGGAAAGCCTGTTGGGTCTCTTGAGAGGAGGCAGATTTGATGCTTCACCATCTACACTGTTAGGATTTATTAAGATATGTTTCATCATAGCCACCCTGAGTCTTTTAAAAAATAATAGTGAGGCTTCCTTTTCCTCTTGATAAATTTGTTCCAGTTTAGCATAATTTATTGGTTTGACCCTTGCTGCTCTTAGCTTTTTTTTTTTTTTTTTTTTTTGCAGCACTGTGGATCAAACTCAGGACCTTGTGCTTATGAGGCAGGCAGCGGCACCACTGGGCTAAATTCCTGGTCAGCGCTTTCTTCATATAATAGAGAAAATGTGAATGGACATTTTCTCCAAGGGATGTTTGATAATTCCAAGTCCTGGAGAATGGATAGGCCTCTTCTCTTATAGGGACACATGGTGGGGTGTCTTTATCATCTATTTCATTTACTGTATTTTGGGGGCACTTATAATAGAAATTTTCACTGTAGCTTTCATGACTCTTTCTCTTGAGCTTAGAGACTCACTAAAGAGGAACATTATATCTTCCCAGTTGACTTTGAAAAGAGAAGTGATTCCGTTGAAACTTTGTGTGTTTCCATCAGGATCATTCATGTAACTCCTCAGATCTTCTCTGTCTTAGCTTTGTATGGGTGAATGGAACCTGTTCATGTTGCCTTCTAAAATTGGGAGGGAGGGGCAGCAGGATAGCTGCTGGGACAGTGGGCTTGTGTTTAGAATGGGGTGGGATTGCAGTCCCTTTTTAGGGAGTGCTCTGCGTTGTGTTTTTTCACTATTGGAATCCTAAGGTCTGATCTTTCTCCACTGGGACAAGGAAAGGTGATTGGTCCCAAAGCAGCTATTGAGAAGGATCAGTAAAAAATTGAAACATCCATTTGTGATAATTAAAAAAAACAACAACAGTTGGACATAAACCACTGCACTCCTTTTTTTTTTTTTTTGCAAATAGGGTCTACTTGACAGATGGTATTATAATTTATACTCCTTTTATTTGGCCACCTTTCTTGGTCCCCCAGGTGTATCCTGGTGAAGCTCTAGTACAGTAAAAGATAAGGGATTTCTTTCTCAAGCTTTGGGATCTAACTCTGGTGCTTGCAAGGACTGTGGTAGGATGACCAATGGCCTAGTGCCCATCTAAAGGAAGAGAAAGGCTGAATGTGAGTGTCCTCTACATTTTTGGCATCCCCTAGTGTAAAGTCTCTCTCAGTTCCAAGGCTAAGGTGGGGAAGAAAATATGCCTAGGCATCCTTCTTCTGCCTCATAAAGCAGAGCTATGATATTTCCCATCTCATCAGGAAGTCCAAATATAGCTTCAACCTTCCTCCCTGGCCCCTGACCACCTTTGAGATTCCTCCATACCATATCTGTGCATGGATTTGAGACCTGCTCTCACCACTTTTTCTCTCCCCTGGGAATTGGCTCACTACCTTGGTGGCTATGTCTCAAATTCAGAAAGATCCCAGAAAACCCCCTTTAAAGGGCGGGGAGGGGTTTAGGCTCTGAAAGCCAGATATAATGGATATAGAGATTTTTTGTGAGGACCAGGAGGTGGGGTGAGTGGGCTGTGAAGCACTGTGCCCCAGGGGCATTGGGAAGGGTGGGGTGAGTGAGCACCACTGCAGCATTGAGGGAGCTGCAGCAGCTCACACACACACACACACACACACACACACACACAGACACACACACACCTCAAGTAGGCACCAACTGGCCTGGGTTCCTGGGAGCAGGTCACCTTGGCAGAGTTCCTGAGAGACTAGGGCAAGTGGATAGCACCATGGCCACGTTTTCTGTATAGATTTTAATTTTTTTGAGATTACAGACCAAAATTTCAGGGATAGTATGTCAGTGACAGAACAATGAAACTTGAGAAGGAAGAGATAGGAAGGATCTATACAGGGGCTCATTTTAATGACCCAGTTATCTCTGAGCCAGCAGTGACAAAAAGGACAAGCTACATTGGAACATTCTAGCCCAGAAGAAATCTCACCCTTGGGTCCTAGGTCAAAGAGATCTCTGAGACATTTTGTGTTAACTACCTAATCGCCCAGGTAATTTCTCTCAATAGCAGAATAGGATAGGCTTTTCTCAAAACCCACTCTAAAGCTTTTTGTCTCCTAGTGTCTGTAATAACACTTAAGAAACTCACAGATCAAAGCCTGTGCCCATTGTTCAGCAGTCACAAGTTATGTTAGTAAAAGCCCATTTGTCAGTTTACTCCATCCTATACATATGAATGTTGAGAACCAGAGCTAGGAGGGGAAGGGGATAACAAGGAGCTTAGCGCCTTCTCTGAGAGTGGGAGAGCGAGAAAGTGAGAAAGAGTAAACCATCGGGCTCCTTCTCTGTTTAAGTCTATAGACTTTATGAAGTCCAATGGATAGTGTCAAATATCTACGCAGATACAATTTGACAGTTGGCCCTCACAGGGCCAGGATAGAGGGTTGGGCCCAGATAACCTGTGGCCAAAGAGTCCAAGGCTGGTTACTGACTGTATTCAGACATCTTCCTTTAAAGTAACCCAGCCAATGCACCAGGAATCAGTTGAAGCAGGTGGAGCTGATGTGGAGACAGCAGATGAATTATTGGGCAATACCTAGGAGGTGGACAGAAGAGAGGAGGGAACACAGAGTTATGGGAGCTTATACTTACATCGTTACTAAGTTCTCCTTCCCTCATTTTAAACCTCAGGATTTCTAGTGATGGTACCCAGAGTGTTCCTCAATACTGTTATTCAATTTCTTGTGGGATATCAGTTCTTCACTAGCTGGTTGGCAACAATAGAATATGCAGGTAATTTAATGTTAATCAAATGACCTTGCATATCTTGACTAAGTGCCAAAAAGAGACAGACTTCTTTGCTCAGTTTCTTGGGATGCCTTCACAGGAAAGATAGAGTCTAAAGTGGGCCTTAAAAGATGGGAAAAGTTAGGTAATTTAGAAATTAAGCTAGGAAAGGGTGATTGGAATTAAATCCAGAAGTGTAGCTACTTAAGATTCTATATCATGGACTCTAAAAGATCCACCTAGCAAAAAATAAAATAGAATAAAGGACGATGGTTTATTTGAAAAAAAAGTGGAATAAAAGAAGATAGCTTCTCTGGAAGAGGAGGGGCCCTCAGAAAGTGAATGCCCCTGACCCCTTGTCCCTGGCTTCTTTAGGACTAATGATTTTTTTTTTTAATCCTTCATGTGGGTACTATCTGATTGTCACCATCTGATTGGTTTTCTGGCTGTCTTTGATCCTAACCTGTACTCCACTGCCTATATTTTTTTGTTTGTTTGATATCCCTTTGTGATGGATAAGTTGTGGGGGAGGTAGCTTTACAGAAAGGTAACTTAAGGGTCTGGGCGTGTAACTCAGTGGCATTGCACCTACCTGGCGAGCACAAAGTCCTGAGTTCAATTCCCAGTATCAAAAAAAAAAAAAAAA
>NW_022900950.1:24258932-24292867 GCF_012274545.1 Fukomys damarensis
AAAAAAAAAAAAAAAAACTTAAAGAGTTAATGATTAAGTAAAGGGGACATGGGAGTTTCAGCCATAGTAGTGCTAAAGTGAGACTATATATGGTGTATGTATAGGTGTATGTAGGTGTGTTTTACATATTATATGAGAGTTCTTAGGTGGCTTGTCTCCTTTGCATTTTATCAGGTGGATGAGAGGGGGCTGGTTTCCCTGGTCTTTTATGTTTCTGGCTTTCTCCGTACTTTAACTTTTTTATATAAATTCTTATGATAATTGCATTATCTGGTGCCTGTGTAGGTCTAGTTTCTCTCTCTTGTCTAATTATTCTTGTTCTTTTTTCCAGTAAGTTTATTGGTACATTTAAAGCAAACAGTACAGTTACATTTATTTGTCTAGTTATTCTAATAGTAGAGTCTTAATTGTAGACCACTGCTTTTAGTAAGATTTCCTTTTTTTTTAAATAAAACCTATTCCCTGAAAAAGCTGCCTTTCCCTCCCTGTGCATTGTGACACTAGATGGTCTTTAGTTTGGGAAGTGTCCTGCAAGACAGCTCATGGAGGGCCAGTGACATGGGTGTTAAAAAGATTTTACCAACAAAGAATGTAGAAAAAATAAGAGTTTATTTACATCAGGGTACAATGTCAAGAGGGACTACAGGCCAGTTTCCAAGAGAAAAATCATAGCAGTCAGGAAGAGAGATTGGGTTTTTATAAAGGTTTGAGGATATGGAAAAAGGGTCTAGATAGAAAATACAATTCTCTAAAAAATGTCTTCCTGGATCAGCACCTTGTAGATCATCAGGGAGCACCTGTATTCTCTTTCAAATTACATTTACAGTTGCAGTTTTGACAAGACTATTTTCTCTGACTTATAGAAGGGCTTTAGCTTTAAATCAGAATGTCTGCACATACCTTTTAGAGAAAATGGGTTGGTGCATATTGGGAGGAATGGACTTTGCATCAAAAGATTTGTTGAGGTCCTAAGACCTCCTACCTGGGATGTCTTTAACTGGAATTCTTTCCTTAAAGCTTTTATCTTTTTCTTACAATAGACAGCCACTGCAGTAATAATAGTATATTGTAGAATTTATTTACCTGTCCTTCTTTGAACTTGTTAATGTCAAGACAATCTTATTCATCTGTGCTAATGTAGTACATGAAACATTGTTCTTCACCGAATGACTACTGAGTATTCTGGTTTTATCTCTTTAGCTTGTAAGAATCTCTGTAACAAATTACCATGATACATTATCCTTTAAGTGTATAAAATTTGATACAGTACTGTATGTTCAGTAAATAAATGAAGATAGTCACAGAGCTAATGTACTTGTCTGTAAACTGGAAATGTATTAAATGGCTTTATTCATTAACATGGATGATAATTTGTCTCCCTTCATTATTTAGGTACAAGGATATTTGTGAAGAGTATTGCAAATGGAATGTGGTGCCGAGGAACTATCACGGAATTAATTCCAATAGAAAGTAAAAATATTAAAAAACCTTGTAGTCCAGCCAAATTCTCAGTCCATGAAGTTGCACTTATAGAAATATTCATGGTAGATTTCGGGAATTCTGAAGTCCTAATTGTCACAGGGTATGGTATTTTATAATTATTATATATTCTTGGCCTGCTTAGAAATATTTGGGGGGATTAAATAATGGTAGAAATTAGAAAAGGGTAAAGAGGAATAATGCGTCATATTTGACTGCCCAGACATACACTTTTAATATATTATTCTATGTTTATTTTACTAAGCAAGATATTATTATTAATATTACTAGGTAAGGAGCATAGAATGAAACTTAATATACTCCAAATTTTAAGTATTCTTCATGTTGTTTCAAAGCAGGGAATGTGTACCAAGGTGATTCTTTTAAAGTATTTTAGTTGGCTGCAGTGATGATGGAATAAAATCATTTTGTTATTATTTCACTAAGGAATGTTAAAGCGTCATTCTGTTTAACTCTAGATATTTAAAATTGTTTTCCTAGGTCTTTTACTAAAATAAGCTGAAATGGTTCTGTATACAAACCACTATTAACTATAGAATAGTCACTTTGATTAATGATCGTAGCTTTATAAATAGATCTATAGCAGGGAAGTCATTATTTCCTTTAGGTTTAAACTGAATAAATGGATGATATTTCAAATGTAACTGAGATTTAATTATGTAGCTTATAAAAACATCTGTGTTATAGGAACAAAAGTCAGTAGTGAGAAAATATAATTTTGGACTATGACTTTCTAGATGATTAAATTTAAGAAAATAAAATTTTTTTTTTTTTTTTTTTTTTTTTTTTTTTCTGGTACCGGGGATCGAACACAGGACCTTGCACTTGCCAGACAGGTGCAGTGGCACTGAGCCCAGAAATGCATGCCTTTTAAGGATGAAAGCAAGCCCAAAGTTGTAACATTATTTTCAAAAAATACTACATTAACTCTTCCTAGAGTTGGCAATACCCATGTGAGACCAGAACATACTGCTCAGCAACATATTGTACTAGATGATTTATGCCTGGTTCTAAGGAAGTCTGAATCGTGTATTGAAGAGCTGCTGAAAGACATCCCACCATTAGCTCACCCTTGTTCTTTGAAAGACATTGTTCCACATAATTCAGTAAGTGAAACAAATTACTTCTTGAAAAGCTAAATATGCCAGTTTTAGCTATACATTGTCAATGAAATTGTTGCGTTTAGACTCAGGGAGCATAATATACCTCGTATATTGCTGATAGGAGAAGTTAGATTAACTGATTGTAAATGTTTTTATTATACTATAGGCTTAGGTTACACATCCACAATTACTTTTTAATTTTCACCATTTAAGTGGAAAACTAATGCAAAATACTTTGGGAAGTGGTCTAGGGATTGAACCCAGAGCCTTCACACTGTGCTACATCCCTAGATCTCTTTATAATTTTTTTAAATTTTGAGACAGGGTCTTGCTCAATCATAAAGTTGCCCATGCAGGGCTTGAATTTATAGTCCTTCTGCCTCAGCATTCCTGACTGCTAGGATTATACACATGTGCCACTACATCAGTCTAAGAGTCATTATTTTCGTATTACCATAGTATTAAATAGTAAAACTAAAGTCTAAAGTGAAAACTGCTTATAAACAGCTTGGGAACGTGTCTATAAAATACGTACTGTGCATACATTAAGACTGCCCTTGGGTTTGTGGTTTCAAATATTCCTTATATGTATGGTTAGTTCAGTGACTTTGCTCAGAGTTGCAGACTGGTACAAAGTTACATCCAAACAATGTGACTTTAAAGGTAATTATAATTACTAATTACTTTGGAATTTTACTTTTTTTTCCACAGAATAAAGGCTGGGAAGAGGAAGCTAAGGTGGAATTTTTGAAAATGATAAATAACAAGGCTGTTTTAATGAATGTTTTTGGAGAAAAAAATGGTATGCTTATTGTAGATCTGCAAAAACCATCAACAAATAAAATAAGCAGTGATATGCCTGTATCTCTTAGAGATGCATTAGTTTTTATGGAACTAGCAAGGTAAGTAATTCATCAAATATTCTTTGATTATAGCTTAAAACTGTGGGCTATAAAGCAAATTTAACATACCCATAGAGATTAGCAACATGGTTATCATTTTCTGGTTGTTGTCTCTTAAAAATGCATTCAGTTAATTTGGTTTAAGAAAAGAGAGTAAAGAAGATGTGGTTTTTCTATAAAATGAAATATTACTCAGCCATAAAGAACGAGAAAATAGATTCATTCATAGGAAAATGGATACATATTGAGGATATCCTCCTAAGTGAAATAAATAAGTCACACATGTGTAAATACCGAATAGTTTCCCTGGTGTGAATAATCTGCAATAACACATAAGATCCTAATAAGATTACTGACATTTAGAAATGGGAAAAAAGGAGCTAAAGGTGTAGGGAAGGTGGGATGGGTAGGGGAAGGGTAATAAGGGACAAGAAAAAAATGTGAGATAATGAAAAGAGGAAAATAAAGTGTTTGTAGATGGGGAGGGGAGGAAGGGGTAAAGGGAGGGCAGGGGTAGGGGGAAAAATGAGAACCAAGACTTGTCATGTAGAGGTACAAGATCCCAACAATGAATGTAACTGTACTGTATCCCTAAAATATACCAATAAACTCAATTAAAGCTGGAAAAAAAAAGAAATTAGGGTGTAGCTCAAATTAGAAAATATGCATTGATGTGAATCATTGTTGGACTCTGATAACTACAAATAGCTCTACTGTTTCAAGAATTGTAGTTTAATTGTTCCTAACTTAAATTTCCTAACCTTTGGAAAGAGTTCATGGTCACTAATACATACTTAATGTCTGAATCTGAAATTCTTAATGTGTTCTTTTCTTTATTTCTGATGAGTGAAAATGTGATAACTTAAGGAATCATAGAGGTAGTGGCAGCCTTAACATCCTATCCTGGATGATTAAATGACTCTAAAAATGACCCAAGTAGGTTGACTAACAAGGCAAGCAAAAATTAGAGTAGAATTAGCTTTGACTCTAATGCATTCCCAGCTCTAAAATATCCTGACACAGATTTGAAATTTAATTACTAAGCTCTTACCCTTGTGCCATAACAAAGATGGCATAAGGAGGGCTGATATAATGGGCAGTATAAAGAATTTATCCAGCTGGGCGTGGTGGCACATGCCTGTAATCCCATCACTCGGGAGACTGAGGCAGGAGGATTGCCATGAGTTTGAAACCAGCCTGGGCTACATAGTGAGTTCCAGGTCAGTCTCAACTACATAGTGGGACCCTGTCTCAAAAAACCAAAAAAATTAAAAAATGAAAAAAGGAATGTATTCAGCAAGGATAAGAATAAAGATAAAGAGTTTCTTTAGGCCCACCTACACAGTCAAGGAGGACAATAAGCCAGTTTCCAAAGGGTAATTGTGAGATCAGGATGAGAGTTTGGGGTTTTTATAAGGGTTTTAGGATGTGGAAGAAGGGTCTACACAGCAAATGTGATTGTCTAAAGAATGCCTTTTTCCAGATTATCTAGTGCCTTGCACATCTTTGGGAAGCACCTGCATTGTGTCTAACATTAGATGTTCAAAGTTGACAAGACCATTTCCTTTGGCCTCATAGAAGGCCTCTTAGCTTCAGATAGGGAAGTCTGTCCACGTTGAATTTTAGGGAAAATGGGTCAGGGCTCATTGCAGGAATGAATGTGTCTTAGATGAAAGGTTTGTAGTATCTTGTGTCATTATGGTCAGTGTTGTTATACTGTCTTATAACTGCTCAGTCCTAGCTAGTAAGACTGCTTTACAGACCAGTGCTGCTGCTAAAAGGTTTAACCCTTTTGTTGTCAATGGGCAGCCACCACACTTGGTTTAGTAATTGGAGACAATATCAAGAAATGTAATAAGTTAGGAGAAATAAATTGGAAAGGAAATACTTTGGCTAAGTAAATTGTAAAAGCTTCAGATCAAGTAACTTAAGAGATACTTTACGAAAATGACTCATGTTTTTAATTGTTTTCAACTAGGTTTAGGTCACAGACACCAAGAAGTCACATTGAAAATAGTGTGACTTTACACTATCATCCACCTATTTTGCCTAAAGAAATGACAGATGTTAAAGTTATGATTTGTTTTATAAATAGTCCTACTGATTTCTATCTTCAGTTGGTAAGTATATAGTGTTCATTTGGAATTTTTTAAAAGTTTTTAAATAAAAACATATAACAGAAATGTGTGCCCAGTATTTATATTAGAGCAAATGAACCACTGTTGACCTTCTTTGTATATAAATCTCTTAGAAGCTGTATCTTGTTTGTTTTTGGTACCAGGGATCAAACTCGGGCCCTTGCACTTTCGAGGCAGGTGGCAGAACCACTGAGCCAAACCCCCAGCCCTGAAGCTGTATTTTTATACAAAAAGTACACAGGATTCATAGTAAATTGAAAGAATTTTTTGTCCTGCAAGGTAGTGAAGATGTAGGGAAAAGACAGTGAATTATTTTTTAATGTATAAATGTTTTCTTCCTACCTTGTGAAATCTAGAGACTAGAAGCACAAAGAGCTAGCAAATCAAAATGTAATGATAAACCTCATCATGTACATCTGAGAATTTCATTTATTAGCAAATGGTTTTCTAAATAACTCCAAAATAAATTAAAATATTTCACTCTGAACTCTGGATATGTAACTAATGTTTGTTTAACCTGTAACAGTAAAAGTTCATCTTTATTGATCTCTCAGTGCTATATGAATTAACTGATCAAAAAGACTTTAAGCCAGGCATGGTGGCACAAACCTGTAATCCCAGCACTCAGGAGGCTGAGGCAGGAGGATTGCTGTGAGGTGAGACAAGCCTGGGCTACATAGTAAGTTCCAGGTCAGTCTCAACTACATAGTGAGACCCTGTCTCAAAAAAAAAAAAAAGACTCATAAGACTTTATGTAAATTAACTCACTAATATTAAAAAAAATCTTGAGAAAGATGCTGCTGTCTCCATTCACATGTGGAGACTAACCAATGAAGTGTATTGCCTAAGGATGTGAAACTACACTGGCAAAGCCAGGATTGAACTGGCTTATTTTTTTTTTCTTTTTATTGAGTTTATTGGTACATTCTAGGTATACAGTACAGTTACATTCATTACTGGGATCCTGTACCTTTACATGACAGGTCTTGGTTCTCATTTTTTCCCCTTGTCCCTGCCCTCTCTTCACCCCCTCCTCCCCTCCCCATTTACAAATACTTTATTTCCATTTTTTTCATTTTCTCATATATTTTTCTTTTCCCTTATGCCGTTTCCCCTATCCTTCCCACTTTCCCTACACCTTTACCCCTTTTCTTCCTATTTCACATTGTTAATTATCCCATTAGGATCTTGTGTACTATCATAGTTTTTCACACCAGAGAAACTATTTGGTATTTACACATGTGTGACTTATCTATTTCACTTAGGAGTATATCCTCAATATGTATCCATTTTCCTATGAATGAACCTAATTTCTCATTCTTTATGGCTGAGTAGTATTTCATTTTATAGAAAAACCGTATCTTCTTTATCCAGTTTCTATCTGATGGGCAAATGGGCTGTTTCCATGTTTTAGCTATTACAAACTGTGCTGCTATAAGCATGGGTGCACATATATCACTGTGATATGATTCTTTTAATTCTTTTGGAAAGATACCCAGCAGAGCTATGGCTGGGTCAAATGGAACCTCTAGTCCCAGCTCTTTGAGGTATCTCCATGTTGATTTCCATAGTGGTTGCACTAGTCTGCACTCCCACCAACAATGGAGAAGGGTTCCTTTCTCCCCACAACCCCACCAACATTTGTTATTGTGTGATTTCTTGATAGCAGTCATTCTTTGTGGGGTGAGGTGGAATCTCAGTGTTGTTTTCATCTGCATCTCTCGAATGACCAGTGATGTGGAACATTTTTTCATATATTTGTTTGCTGCTTTTACTTCTTTGTCTGAGAAATGTCTGTTCATTTCAGATGCCCATTTTTTAATTGGGTCTTTATATTTGGCGGGGCTGATTGTTTTTGAGTTCTTTATATATTCTAAATAATAGTCCTTTGTCAGAGGAGCAGCTGGTAAAAATTTTTTCCCACATTGTAGGTTGTCTCTTAGTTCTTTTGATGGTTTCTTTTACAGTGCAGAAGCTTTTTAATAAGATAAGATCCCAGTTTTTGATTCTTTCTGCTAATTCCCGTGCTACTTGAGGATTTTGAACTGGCTTATTTTAAAACCTTATAACCTCTGGGTCTGTCATCTCCAGTGTTGCACTACACTTTCTGGCTCCCTAGATGATTTGTGGAAGGTACTTATCTGGCGCTAAATTAGGACCTGTGTTTCTTGCTTGCCTGCTTTTTCTTCAGTGTCTTTTTTTGTTTTTGTTATTACGATAAACTATACATAAATTTACCACTTTAACTATTTTTAAGTGTACAAGTCAGTACCATTGGTTATTTCCACAATTTTGTGCCATTTAACACCATCTATTTCTATAATTCATTCATTACCCTTACAGAAGCTGTGTACCCCTTAAACATGAAGATCCTTTTCTTCCCCCAGCTACTGATAGATTCTATTCTACTGTCGCTATGAATCTGTCCATTCTAGGTACCATAAACAGAGTCATATAATATTTTTTTCTTTTTATGTCTGGCTTATTACACTTGAGCATGACATTTTCAAGGTTCACCTGTAGATCAGAATTATATTCCTTTTTATGGCTGAATAACGAACATATATTTTGTATATCCATTTATCTGTTGATAAATGCTAGGGTTGTTTCATTTTTGCCTATTGTGAATAATACTGCTATGGACATTGGTATTCATTTAGGTCCCTGCCTTCAGCTCTTTGTTTACTTGATTGGTTGTTTTTAAGATACGTAACTGGGAGTGGAATTGCTGGGTACTATGGTAATTCTGTGTTCAATTTTTTGAGAAACTATCAAATCATTTTTCATAGCAATCATAAAGTTTTATAGCCCACCAGCAATGCACAAAGTTCCAAGTCATCACCAGAAGTTCTTTTCTGTTACTATTTTTTAAATGATAGTCATCTTAATAGGTATGAAGTAAAATCTCATTGTGGTTTTGATCTATATTTTCTCATTAACTTGTAGTGTTGAATATCTTTATATGTGTTTATTTATTGGCTGTACATATATCATTTTGAAGAAATATCTATTCAGATCCTTTTTCTGTTTTTTTAACTGAATTATTTTGTTATTGGGTTGTAGACATTCTTCATATCTGGATATTAAGTCCTTGCATATATATGACTTGCACAAATATTTTCTCCCCTCCTGTAGATTATCTTCCCATTCTCCTGATATAGTGTTCATTGATCCACTGTTTTTTATTGTTCTTTTGTTGCTTGTGCTTTTAGTGTCATATCCAAGAAATCGTTAATAAATACAACATCATGATGCTTTCCTCCACGCCTACTTAAAATTTTATAGTCATACCTTTGTATGTGTTTTTGTTTTTGTTTGTTAGTTGCAGTGCTTGCGACTAACCCAGGGACTTGTGCATTTCTAGGCAAGGGTTCAACTACTATGTTACACTCTTAGCCCTGTATTTATAGTTCTTACATTTAGATCTTTTTTTAATCCATTTTGAGTTAGATGGTATTTGTCTTTTTCTTGCTTAATACCTCTGACCAGAATTTCTACCACCGTTTTGAATTCAGTGTGCAGAAGCAGATGCCTTTCTATAATTCCTGTCCTAGGGAAGCTTTTGTCTTTCATCATTTCAGGATGAAATCATCTGTGGGTTTTTTCTGTATAACCTTTTTCATGTGGAGTTAAATTTTCTTCTGTTCTTACAGTTTTTTTCATGAAAGAGTGCTCAGTTTTCTAAATACTTTTTGCAGCAGTTAAGATAATCATGTTCAGATCTTTTTCCTTCATTTTATTAATGTGATATGTAACATAGATGTTCATATGTTGAACTGTTTTTGCCTTTCAGAATAAATCTCCATTATAACACAATAGATAATTCTTTTGTCATAAATTTGATATAGTAGTTGTCTTGGCATCCACTTTAGGTCTGACAACATAAGTTGTTTCAAACTGTTACTCCACGCCACCTATATGACCTAGTTGAAACTTCCTTTCTCTATGTGGTGGTGTCTTAGTAACTTTTCTCTCTGCTGAGACAAAATACCTGATACCCAAAGTTAAAAGAGGAATGATTTAATTTGGCACACAGTTCATAGAGGTTTCAGTCCATAGTTGGCTGCCTCTAAGGCACAGTAGCATGGCAGAGAGACATCCAAAGGAGAAACAGTTCATGATGGGCAGCAGGCAGCAAAGCAGAAGACAGAAAGCAGCAAAGCAATGAAGCAGCAAACAGCAAAGTAATGAAGCAGCAAGCAAGAATAGCAGTCCCCTTTCTATCCCTTATATTATACCCAGGCTACCCAACCTTAGAGTGGGTAGCACTCACACCCAGGTTGGAACATCCTCAATCCTATTGATCCCAGAAGCACACACTTAATCCCAGCATCATACACTCTAGATCCAGCCACACCTCTGAAAAGCCCCACTTACTACCGTGAAGGCTTTGGAGGAATATTTAGACACACACCATAACAGGTGGTTTGCAATAAGGCTGACTTTTTCCTCATCTCACTAGCCCTAAACCCAAAACTCATAGCTGCTATATAATAAAACCTAATGGTCAACACCAAAGTCATGTAAATAAGCTCCCCACTCAACATGTTTTCTTTAAATAACCTGAAGGCATATCCCTAAAGGTTCTCCCTCCCTTTCCTGCCCCCCACTTCTCTGGTGATAACAAAATACTTCTGTTATTTCACACATTTTACCATGATCTTTCATCTGTGTCTTAGAATGATATACCCAGACCTAGTTATTTTCCTGGTCAAGACTGTGCTACAGAATAGCTATCATGTTAGGAATACACTGGACATAGACAAAAGCCACAGAGTTTTCCTCCAATGAGAGGAAACCTGGTCATGGGTTAGACCCCTATTTATTATATCATCTACCAAAATGAAGTATCCTGTGAAAGTTAACTATAAACATCCATTACTGGCTCCCTGTCAGGGCAGGGCTAGATTTTACAAGGCACTCTAGAGAGAGAGAGAAAGACCTTAGATCAAAGGAAAATAAGACCTTTTAATATACTGAGTTTAGTTTATTAGTATGTTGTGGGTGGGGTTTTAGTTTTCTTTTTAAGACTGAGTCTTGGGCCAGGAATTTAGCTCAGTGCTTCCACCACCTGCTTCACAAGCACAAGGACCCAAATTCAATCCCGGTACCAAAATAACACCGAGTCTTGCTGTCTACTTCAGGCTGGTCTTGAACTCCCTATAGAGCCCAGGCTGACCTCAAACTTGTAGCAGTCCTCTTTATCAGCCTCCCCAGAGTTGCAATTATAGGCATACACCACCATACCTGGCTTATAAGTATGTTGTTAAGGATTTTTGCATCAACATTGATAAAGGGTTATTGATCTTCATGTTTGTAGTGTCTTCATATGGCTATTATCAGGTTAGTGCTACCTCTTAGAATGGGTTAGGAAGTATTCCTTCACTTTTTTGGAACAGTTTGATAAGGAATACTGTTAGCTCTTCTTTAATGTTTTGGTAGAATTGACCAGGAAGGCCACCTGATCTTGAGTCTTTCTTTGTTAGAATTATGATCACTAATCAAATACCCTTACTGGTTATGTCTATTAAGATATCCCAATTTTTCATGAGACAGGGTTTATAGGTTATACATTTCTGGGAATTTATTCACTTCAAGTTTAATTTGTTGGCATACAATTATTCATAATAGTCTCTTATAATCCTTTTTATTTCTAAAAATTGGTGGTGCTTTTTACTTATGCATACATGCATGCAGGGGACCAAATCCAACACTTTATACATGGCACACAGGTGTTCTACCTCTAAGGTACACTTTTCATTTCTAACTTTAGTAATTGAATCTTCTTTTTAAAGGTTTGTCTGTTTACTTGGTCTTCAAAGAACCAAGTTTTGGTGTCTTTTTGTGATAGTTTCTGTATCTCTATTTGTTTATTTTTGCCAACATTGGGTTTCATTTGGTTTTCTGTTTCCTCACTGATAATTCTGTCTGATTTTTTTTATCTGTTGTTGTTGATGTTGTTGAAATTATGATACTAGGGACTGAACCCAGGGTCTTGTCCATGCTAGGCAAGTAAGTAAACACTGCCCTTTTTAAAATTTTGAGACAGGGTCTTGCTAAATTGCACAGGCTAGTGTTGAACTTATGATCCTCATGCCTTAGCCCCCAAGTGGCTGAGATTATAGTTTTGTACCACCCCATGCAGTACTTTCTCTGTTCTTAAAAGTGGAGGATTAATCTCATCTGGTGGCACATTCCTAAAATCTCAGCACTTTGGGAGACTAAGGCAAGAAGATCACAAAGAATTCCTGAGCTTTTCGTTAATTCACATTTGGGGAGTTTTACCTTTACTATTATTTCTTTTAAAAATTATTGCCTCTTTTTCTCGTCCCTCCTTTTTTGATTTCCATAATGTATATATTGGTCCACTTGATCATATCTCACAAGTCCCCTAGGCTCAGTTAACTTCTCTTCAACCTTTTTCTTTGTGCTTTTCAGAGTTGATGATTTCAGTTCTATTTTGTAACTCACTGATTCCTTTTTCTCTTCACTTAAAGCTGCTATAATCCAACCCCTCTGGTGAATTTTTATTTTACTTTACTTTTGAGCTTCAGAATTTGTTTTGCTTATGTTGTTAATATGCTTCTTCCTGTGTCATTTTCCAGACTTAGATTAGTTCTTTGTCTGTTTTTCCTTTCCTTTTCAGCATGTTTAAGACAGTTGAGCCAGGGCAGGTGACATACACCTGTAGTCCCAGCTACCTAGGAGGCTGCAGCCAGAGAATCACTGGTGCCCAGGTGTTTGAGACCAGCCTGAGAAACACTGTTTCACAATAATTTGAAAGCTGAGGATTTGTGTTGGCTTACTTTGTTTTGTTTTGTTTTCTTGCTGCACACACCTCAGGTTTTGTTTTGTTTTGTTTTTGTTTTTTTCGGTGTGTGGGCAGGGATCAAACTCCAGTCCTTGGGCTTGCAAGGCAGGGGGCACACCACTGAGCTAAATCCCAGGCCTCCTCAGTTTTCTTTAGTAAAAGACAGAAAAAGTACAATGAAATCCAAAGGGTCTTGGCTATAAAGTGAGAAGACAAGTCCCTGGTGTAGTGACAGTTCTGGTGTCAGTACCTGAAAACTCTGTTCAGTCTAATTTAGGATCACTGCCTATTCCTGGAATTTAACAAGTTTCAGGAATTCTTGATATTAGGTGTCATATCTTCACAATAAGTTTTATATTTTCATATTTTTTAAATCTCCCCCCACCCACATTTTTTAATTGGAGTACAGTGGTTCTACAGATAAATGGGTTTCATTTTGACAGACTCATACATGTACATAGAATACTTTGACCATTTTCACTCCCCTGACAGTTTTATATTATTCATGTTCTGTCATTTCAACTTGGACAACATCTAGAATCTCTTATAAGGCAGGTCTAAGCCAGGTGTGGTTGCACATACCTGTAATCCCAGCAGTTGTGATGATGAGGCAAGAGAATCGTCACGAGTTCTAGGCTTTCCTGGGATACATAGTGAGTTCAGGGTCATTTTGGACTGCATAGAGAAATGTTGTCTCACAAAAGCAAAAAATAATAGACAGGTCTAGTGGTGATGAACATCCACAGATTTTATCTGGAATTATGAGAGTTATTTTATTTTTGTTTGTATGTTTTTGGTACCGGGGCTTGAACTCGGGTCCTTGTGCTTGCAAGGCAGGCCACCGAACTGCTGAGCTAAATCCCCGCCCATGAGAGTTATTTTATTTTTGTTTGTATGTTTTTGGTACCGGGGCTTGAACTCGGGTCCTTGTGCTTGCAAGGCAGGCCACCGAACTGCTGAGCTAAATCCCCGCCCATGAGAGTTATTTTAAAGTCCTTGTCTGGTAATGGCATTGTCCAGGCTTCCTCGGGGCATAGTTTCCTTTGATTTATTTTGTTCTTTGAGTGAGTCAGTCTTATTTTCCTGTCACAGTATAATAACTCTGGAGATAAAATTCCCTGCCTCCTCTGGATTTGATGGAATTTTTAATTATCAAATGCTGCAGTAGTTATAAACTTTTCAAAACTATTCCTTGAAAGACCATTCCTTGCCATGCATGACTGCCAAAATCTCTACTCCTGTAGCCTGAGCTCAGTAAGTGTTTTAACAGAGATTTCCTTGGATTGCAGAAGAGCTAAAGCAAAAAGTACACTCCACTCCACCTCCCCAGGGGGCAGGGCAGGGATGAGTTCGGGAGCAAAAGAGTACAACTTTCCCAGTCATTACAGATTAGCTCTTTGGTGGGATACTTCTTCACCACTTAACTAGGCCTCCTCTGAGCCCAGTGATCAGCACAAGATAAAAGTTCAGAGCCTTTCTTCCCAGGTCTTTTCTGAGCTTGCATCTTATTTGGCCAGACACGGCTTTCTAAATTCCCCCACCTATGTGAGTATCCTAATTTCTTAGACTCATCAGATTCTTCTCTGGACCTTAGATGGTCTTTTATATGTTTTTACCCGTGTTCTCTTGTTAAAAACACAACATAGACTGGGTAAGTAATAATGCAGAGGTTTGTTTTGACTCACATTTCTGGTACAAGGTTGAGGAGTCACATCTGGCAGTATCCCAAGGCAGAGCATTGTTATCACATGACTCATAAGTCTGCCTCCCTATGTAAATTTATCAGTATTCAGTCATGTGGGCTCAATCCTGACAACCTTATTTAACCCCCAAAGACCCTTCTCTAAACACTAAGTGTATTAGATTTCCACTTTTCTACTACCTCATAATGGGTATTAAATTTCAATACATGAACCCTCAGGAGACCAACTCAAACCATGTCCAAACCATAGCAATTCTGCCCTGGCCTCTAAAGTTGTGTCCTTTTCACAATGCAAAATTAATCTCCAGTAGTCCCAAAATCTTTAACATTGTTCCAACATTCAGAGTTCAGTAGTCTCCAGTCTTCTTTGAGAATCTAGACCAGTGATGGCAAACCTATGGCACATGTGTTGTTTTTCTTTTAAGACAAAAGATGTTAATGTATGAATTGTTTTTCCTAAACTAAAACCTCAATATTCTGGTTTAATTTCATTGTTGGCACTTTGCGATAAATAAGTGGATTTTGGATTGTAGTTTGGGCCCCCATCTCCAAAAGGTTCACCTCCACTGATCTAGGTAAAATTTTTGCAGTTATGAACCTATAAAATCAAAACAAGTTATCTCCCTCCAAGAAACAGTGGTGGGACAGGCATTTTGTATTGATTCCCATTCCAAAAGGGAGTAGAAGACAGATAGAAAGGAATAATTGATCCAAAGCAAGATTGGGATAATATAAACATTCTCATTTCAAATGTTAGCACAAGCTATATGTAGAATGTTTGAATGGCTGCATCCACAGGGCACTTTGCCTGAAATCAAGGAATAGAATCCCTGAAGTAGCCTTGGGCTTGGACAGGAGGCTCAGAGTACCCCAAGGTTCCATGAAATAGTTTGGCCCTGTTTAGTCCCTGGGCATGTGGTAGGAATAACAGACTTGAAGATTTCTAAGATTGCTCTCCAGGCCTTTTTCCCATTGTCCTGATGTAAAGTAGTTGTCTTTCTTTTACCTGAGCAAACACCTTCAAGCAAGTTGTTTCTCAGTCACGCTGTTACATGTTTTTCCCTTTGCTCCTTCCCTGGCCAGCCCAGAGACTTTGAATCTTTCTGTTCTTCCTTTTACTCCTGAGTCTCAGTGTAACCTGAATAAAATCAGCCAGTAGTGTCCATGCCATGACCTGAATCCTTTGTTTAGCAATTTTTTCCCCAAATAAATTAGAGCATCATTCTTAAGTTCACTTTTAAAATCTGGACATAGGTACAGTGTAGCCAGATTCTTTGCCACAGTGCAGTGAGGATGGCTTTTTTTCCAATTTCCTGTAGAATCCTTATTTCTGAGACTAGTTTCCTAACTTCTTGTCTCCTAACCCTACACCAGAGCAGTTTAGGCTTTTTATAGCCTGCTCCTCCAGACTCGTCCCACCTCTATCTGTTAAGCAGCTCCAAAGACACTTCGACATTTTCAGGTGTTCATTTTATTATAATAGTCATACTTCTGCATTCCAGCACTCCGGAATAGTCCTTTTCTGATGCCAGTAATATAGTACTGTAGACTAGTTAGGTTATAAGGGAAAGAGGTTTATTTTGGCTCATAGTTCAGGAGAACCCAGGTCAAGGAGCTTCATCAGGAGATGGCCTCCTTGCTGACAGAATCCCATCATGGTCCAGAGCATCAAGTGTCAAGAGATAGGGAGCACATGAATGTGTCTTCTGGACTATCTCCTTATAAAGCCAGTAGGAATCAATCTACTCTATTAACTTTAATCCTAATCATCCCTCTGTAAATTCCCACCTCTAAATACCATAGTTGAATTGTTTCCCTTCTTAATACCTCTCCATGGGTATTAAATTTCAACATATGAAACCTTGGGAGATCCACTCAAACTATATCTGAATCGTAGAACCACCCATTAACTCTTCCCAGGTGCCTAGGTTTGTAATCCCCTTTGTGGCTTTACAGACTGGTCATCTGCCATCTTTTTCACCTGTGTTCTACGTTATATGAAGCAGAAAGAAGCTGCCTGCATCAATCCTGAAGGAATCCCCCGATAAGTTAGGATACATATACTCAGTAATTTGTAGTAAGGTCTATTGGGTTTCTGCTGGTTAAAGAAAAGAACTGATAATAGACTGTTGTTGCTCAAGACCAAGACCACTTCATTGTGGGGGGAGGTTCAGGCAAGGGCAAGTAGAAATGCCACAGACTTTTCATGCCACTTACAAAGTGGCTTCTTGATTGGACTTTGGTGGCTTTTATTGGGTTTGTTTAGTTGTTGTAAACTTTTGACTGCTTTCTAGAGCTCTGATGGAGTTGTTCAGATAATTTTTCATTTGCTCAGTATTTCTATGTTGGAACAAGAGCTAAGGGCTTCCTCCTCTCCTATTTAATTGGCATCACTCCTGTACTGATTTTTTTTTCCCCTGCAGCAAGGCTTTATTGAAGGAACAGAGCTCCTGGGCTACTTTCAACAATGGCAAAAAAGAGCAAACCCATTTGGGGTTTAGGACAGCATCTTGTGTAAGCATGTGCTAGTGATGAGGGTAGAACTGATTGGCAGGCTTGAATTCAAAGACAGGTAGGACTATAAGTGGCAGGGCTTTGTGATGGGAAAGTTAGTTTGCAGTCCCCCCCCTTCCAGTAATTTATTTTCTGCAGGCAGGAGCCACTTTATCTAGCAAAGAACACTATCATCCCAGACTCTCTTGTTATTTTGGAATAGGAGTGAAGGTCTCTTTCTCTGTATCTGCTTCCTGCTGGCAAGGGGGTGTTGATAAGCAATCTGGGGTGACAGATGGGATTTTATATGACAGTGGTGTGGTCCTCCCATGGCAAGGGGCTGTAGCCAACCTTGATAAGTTTGCTGGCTGTCTGGTTGGTAAAGTCCTGCATACATTCCTGCAAGAAATTTTAAAAACAATGGAACAGATAGGGTCTGAAAAGTAGGATTATGCAGTGAATAGTGAGGGGATCCAGGAAGGGAAGAAGCCATGCAAGCCATTGGTCAAAGTATCCTGGCAGAGAGTGTAGTATGTCTAGGTCTCGTCTGTTTTTCTGTGCTCCCTGAGGTTTTTTTTTTAACCTTGTTTTCAACAATGCCAGATTGGTTTATAAAGTAACAACATTCTTCTCCTAATAGGAGGCATGTTCCCCCTCTTGTTGTTTTTGTTATGTCCAGGATCCATCTACACTGGAGTACCACGCCTGCCAGCAAATTAATTTGGGACTGCAGGCTGACCAGAGAGTCTGCTATCTTTTCCCTATCTTTATTTAGCTCCTCGGATAGGGAAGTGTGTTGATGTGGAGATTCCCACAACCCCTAGCCCTATTCTTTCCAGAAGTCTGGCTCCCATTAGGAAAGAGAGTACAGGAATGGCACACTTGTTAAGATGATGGATATTGGCGGTTTAAAAAAAAGTTTAGCACATTTGTTGTTGATATTGTCTGTATGATCACTTTGAATTTGGCAGCTTATAGGCAAGAATAAACAAGATTTTTAAAGAAATTAGAGCATGAAAAATCTAAGCATGAGCACACTAGAATGGAAGGGCAGGTTGGGGAGAAAGTCACACTTAGATACTGAAATAGTGATTATAACCTGTGTTTGTTCTTAGATTATTTCACTAATAAAGGTTGTCTATAAGTCTGTTACTTTTTCATAAGTCTCTATAATTTTAGCTGTAAGAGACAATTTGAAGAGCATATCTCACTAAGAAATTTAAAACTCTAGTTGAGCTATTTTATTTTACCATAGATTTTCCTAATGATCCATAACTATGGTCAGCTACTGGTAGAGCTGCTAACTACCAACAGTGGTCAGTGCCTGGAGCCCCTTTTTATACCTAGTTTTATTACTATGGCATTATTTTATACCTCTTCTGGTTATTCTTTTCTTTTGGGTGTTTAAGACCAAGTTAAAGTGAGACGTATGTCAATGAATATGAACCTCTTGCTATCTACTGATGTAGTTAAGTCTCTTTAGGCATTATTTTGGAACCATGCATTGAGCCTCTCAGCTCCTCTGTCAGTGTCAACTGTCAGGATGGGTGAAGGCCTTGCTTGACCATGTTGCTTTCAGTGAAAGCACACTCCCTCTTCGTGACCCTCCTTTGGCACATGATATATTTGTCCTCTGGTGTCCGCAGTCTCCCTGCTCAGGAGGTTGGGTGACTTACCAAAGATGTAGGATCCCATTGAAAAGGTTCCTTCATGTCCTGAATTCTTTGTTGACCATGAGGGGCTAGGGCCAAAATATTGGCTGTTCTCCTAGCCCACTTACATTTCTGGCTTTGGTCTCCATACTTTAGTTGCTTAACACCCAGAAGAGAAGATCAGTGACATTAGTAGTGCAATAGGATCAGTGAGCATAACTATTATAATTTTATCTGAATAGCAGGCATTTTGGAATCTAAAATATAGAGGACTATTATTTTTATCAATCATGATGTAATAGTTGATTTTCTGTAGAATATTAACTTTGAATTTTAATATTTGAATATTAAACTTTGAATCAGGAGCCACACATAGTAATAATAATGCTTTAGTATGACAATCATAACACTATCTTTGTAACAAACTTAGATATGTATCTTAGTATAAAATACATTGTTAAATGCAGTCATTCCCCTCCAAAAACACATAAAAAATGGAAAATTCTTAAGTTATTATCTTTTGATAGGATGCCATCTAAGGAAAATGTATGGGCCTATAAAGGTACCTGTTACTTTGAGTAGCTGGAGCAGAAGAGAAGGGCAAAAAACCTGGATCAAAAGGAGGTTATAGCCATAAACACTATGTTGGAAGACCTGAACAGTCAGAAAACATGAATACATTTGTACACCAGAAAAGTAGCAGTAGTAATTATTGTAATTATATGAAACCGTATGTCCTATAATGTAGGTTGGTACCAAAAGGATCTTTTTTTTAATAATTCCTTGATTTTTCCACAGAAAATTTTATATTTTGAAGATGACCAATATAAACATATCACAATAACAGCATTAAGAACTCAACCCTTTGATGATAACCAATGAAACATTTTATAACAATGTATTAAGTGATGTTTATTGGGGGGATATGTCTTCCCAATAATATAAAAATTATTGGGGCTCCAATTAGTGAACAAAAGCCAGAAATAACTGTTTTCTGAGCAGCTGCTGCTTTATACATCAAGGGGAGTCCCATCATCCAGCCATCTCCCCAGACCAAAAAGTTTTTATTTAATTATCATGACAGTTTCCTTTTTTATTTTTTTCTTGTCTGTGGTACTGGGGATCAAATTTTGGACTTGTGAGGTGGGTGCAGCACCACTGAGCTAAATCCCTAGCTAGATAATTTCCTTTTTATATAACCTGTAAAAACCAGATTATAACAATTAACAATTTATTTGTAACCAATAAAAAATATATTACTTTTTGAGCTATAGAATGTAGACAGCAGTATGTATTAAATCAAAATTAATATTTGATGTCATTTTGATCAGCTAGCAACCTGGGAGAAGAGGAAGGCACGCCTTTATAACATTTATTGAAAATACAATTGTATAAACAAAAACAAACAATTGGATGGACACAGACAAACATATAAGACAATTTACAAAACTAGAGTGCCCTCAAATATATTTGGCCCATTGAATTATAACATCTCTTTAAGACTAGTCAAAACTTTTATAGGTCAATTAACAGAGATCTCCTATAATTAGAATCAGAAGGAATAAAAATGCTTTATACCTGTAAGTGTAATTTTTATAACAAACTAGTAATAGAACAGTAGCATAATCTTGTCTTATTGTCTGTAAGCAGAAAGTAGAGAAGGGCAAGTTAATGCTATAATTACAATTCAAGGATTTGTAATGTAAAAGAAATGTTTTAAATACATCAGTTAAACCAAACACCAATCAAACATTACTTTAAGTTGAAGACAAAATGTACATTTGTCAATTAGCCAAAATTTATAATCTGATTTTTTTTTTGAGCATCCCCTGCCTGGCAGGACATCACAGTTGATTTTAATATGGAGCAGGCAAGCAGTCTGTAGCAGGCACTGGGCTGTAACCTGGCATTTGATCTTAGAGCTCCAATCTTAAGCATTACATTTTCTTTGAATTGTTTTAAAACCTTGTATTTCCTTTTTACATATTTATGTAGGAAACAGTAGGGTCCAATGAAATTTCTTGATAATGCAGCCTGTCAAACAAGTTGTTGATATGTAAATAGGTAGGGCCAGGAGAGGATTTTACTTTTTTTTTTTATAGAGTCTTGCTTCCCTCTCCCCTCCCAGGAAGCTGAGGTAGGGAGAGCAGGCAGAGCAGTGGGTATAGGTACCTTAAAAGTCTCCCCTATTTTTGCAGCCTTTTGCATAATATGGCAATAGGAGATAAGAGGAAACAGAGGTAGTGGGTTGCCACTGCATCTGAGGAGTCAGTAGTGTTAATTCACGCTTGTTTGGAAGAGGCTGGGGGAGCAGGGAGAGCAGGTATGTGGTGAAGAAGAAGTATGGGGACTGGGTGGCTTTGGGTGTGGCAGAGGGAGATGCTGTGGGGAGGGAGAGCACTAGGAGGGAGCCAAGGAAGGCACCAAGGAAGAAGTGGAGGTGGGGTTGCAGGGTGCAAGCAGAGTGAGAGGGGAGTGATCAGGTTGAAGGCAGACATGTCGGGCTCTGGGCAGGGATTAGGGGTCACAGGGGTTGCAGCATGGGCAAGGAGAATCTGAGAAGTGGTGCAAGATTGACAGAAGGCGGGGTGGGTACAAATGTAGGAGGAAGCCTGAAGTAGGCCATTTACCATTGCATTGACAAAAGTTATAAAGATGCAACAAAATGTTTGGGTTAAATGTTCCATTTTATGGCCAGTGGGGAGGGCCAGATGTGGAGGGTCAGTCAGTATCAGATAGCTCCCAAGGAGAAGGGCAAAAGAGATGAGACTCCTCATCCCCTTTGACAATCTCCAGAGAGAGAGAACAAGAGGAGCCCAGCTGATGGGGCGTCCCCCAGAGGCAGTGATTCTGGCCATGGGCCGAGGTGTCCATCTGACCTAGCACTAGGATTTTCTGAGTGAGAGGGACAAATGACCTGTGAGAAAGGCTGATCTGAGTATCACCCAGAGAATAGGGACTGGAGTGGATGGTGGGGTATCAGCAACGGCAAAGGTGAAGGCCCCAGGTTGGATGCTCAGATGCTCATCAGGTAGGGTCTGGGAAGAACTTTCGGGAGGGCAGTCAACCCCGACCAGCAGGGGATGGTGGTAAAATCCCCACTGTAGCCTTCCCAAGTTTCCTCACCAGAATGAAAACCAGCTAAAACAGGAGCACCCGAGGCAAGGCTTTATTGGGGGAAAGAGCTGCTGGGACCTCGAACAAAGGTGAGAAAGTCAACTGATTTAATGTTCACTCTGAGTACCTATGAAAAAATATGAGTAGAATCTATTTAGAAATAAAATTTTAGGAAGTTAAAAGTAAGTTTTAAAATAATTTAAATGAAATAAGGAAATACAGGGGTTCAGAAAATTTCCATTTGTATCATCTTATTCACAAAAGAGGAAAAAACTTCAGTTTTCCCCATTTGAAATGCATTTAATTTTTTAACCTTAATAATTGGTATTTAGAGAACTAATCAAGCATTATCCTTCAATTTTTTATACTATTGGACATATAAAAAAACTATTTTGGGACTACACTACATAGTCTTGTTTAATAATGAGAAATCTATTTTATGCAAGAATATAATACTTCACAAACTCTACACTGTGTGTGTGTGTGTGTTTTGAGCCAGAGTCTCACTATGCAGTTCAGCCTGGCCTCAAACTGGGGCAATCGTACTGCCTCAGTCTCCTGAGTACTGGAATTACAAATGTGCACCACCACACCCAGCTTTCTACTATTAATTTCAGGAAGAATTATCAATTTACTTTAAAACCCATTAGATGATAAGAATTTGGACATTCCTTTTTTGATTTTCTATTTTTTTAGACACTATCTCACTGTGTAGTTCAGGCTGGCTTGGAACTCACTATGTAGAACAATCTGGTTTCGAACTCACAGAGCTCCTCCTCCCTCAGGCTTCTGAGTTCTGGGATTATAGGTGTGTTCCAACACTAAAGGTTGGATATTCTTTTTTTCAAAATGGAGTTTTTTGGTACTTTTTAAGTATACAGTACAGTTACATTCATCATTGGGGTCTTGTACCTTTACAAGACTTACCTTGGTTCTTATTTTTTCCCCGTACCCCTGCCCTCCTTTTACCACCTAAACCCTGCCCTATTTATAAAGACTTTGTTTCCATTTTTTCCTTTTCTCATATTTTTTCTTTTCCCTTATTAGCTTTCCCCTACCCTTCCCACTTGCCCTACATCTTTAGCCCTTTTCTACCTATTTCATATCAGTTATACAATTTGGATCTTTCTTACACTTTAGTTTGTCACATCAGAGAAACTATTGGTATTTACACATGTGTCTCTTATTTATTTCACTTAAGGTCTCACTATGCATCCATTTTCCTATGAATGGCTCAAGTTTCTCATTCTTTATGGCTCAGTAGCATTCCATTTTACAGAAAAACCACATCTTTATCCAGTCTCCAACTGATGGGGTAATGGGCTGTTTCCAAGTTATAGCTATTACAAACTATATCACTATAAACATGGGTGAGCATATATGACTGTGGTATTATTCTTTTAATTCTTTTGGAGTGATACCCAGCAGAGGGATAGCTGTGTCAAATGGAACTGCTAATTCTGTTGTTGGAGGTATCTCCACACTTATTTCCACAGTGAGTGGTTGTACCAGAATGCACTCCCACCAACAATGGACAAGGGTTCCTTACTCACCACAACCCTGCCAACATTTGTTATTGGTTGATTTCTTGACAGCAGCCATTCTTTGTGGGGTGAGGTGGAATCTCAGTGTTGTTTTCATCTGCATCTCTCGAATGACCAGTAATATTGAACATTTTTTCATATATTTACTTGATTCTTTTACTTCTTTGAGAAATGTCTGTTTATTACAGATGCCCATTTTTTAATCCAGTCTTTATATTTGGGGGATCTGGTTTCTTTGAGTTCTTTATATATTCTAAATAACAGTCCTTTGTCTGAGGAGCAGCTGGTAAAAAATTTTTCCCACATTGTAGGTTGTCTCATCTCTGTTGGTTTCTTTTGCAGTGCAGAAGCTTTTTAATATGAGATCCCAGTTGTTGATTCCTTTTGCTAGTTCCTGTGCTACTGAGGATTTGTTCATAAAGTTTTTCCCTATGACAATGTCTTCAAGAGTTCTGCCTAACTTATGTTCCAGAAAGTTAGAGTTTCTGCTTTAATATTCAAATGTTTAATCTTCTTGGATTTTAGTTTAGTGTGTGGTGAAAGATAAGGGTCTAGTTTTAATCTTTGGCAGGATGAAATGCAGTTTTTTCAACACAGTTTATTAAAGAGGCTATCTTTCCTCCAGTGAGGATGGTTGGCTCTTTTGTCAAAGATGAGGTAGCTGAATATATCTGGAGTTGTTTCTGTATCTTCCAAACTATTCCACTGATCCTCAGGTGTTTTTCTTTGCCAGTACCATGCTGTTTTTATTGCAGTGGCTTGGTAGTACAGTTTCAAATTGGGGATTGTGATACCCCCTGCCATGCCTCTGTTGCCTGGAATGGTTTTTGCTATTCTAGGTCTCTTCTGGTTCCAAATGAATTTTTGTATTATTTTCTCTAGTTCTGTAACATATACTGTTTGAATCGGGATTGCATTAAATCTGTATACCGGTTTTGGAAGGATGGCCATTTTCACTATGTTGATTCTTCCTAACCCAGGAGCAGGGGATATCTTTCCATTTTCTTATATCCTCTTCTGTCTCTTTTCAGAGTGCTGTAGTTTTTGGTGTAGAGGTCTTTTGCTTCCTTCGTTAGATTGATTCCTAGATACTTCATTTTTAGTGATGGTATTGTGAAAGGAATTATTTCTCTAATTTCTCTCAGTCTCTTATTTGTGTACAAGAAGGCTATTGATTTTTCAGTGTTGACCTTGTATCCAGCTACTCTGCTAAAAGTGTCGATTAAGTCTAGAAGTCTTTTGGTGGAATTTTTTGGGTCTTCTATGTAGAGTATCATATCAGCAAATAATGACAGTTTAACTTCTTCCTTTCCTATCTTTATTGCTTAATTTCTTTCTCTTGTCTAATTGCTTTGGCTAATGTTTCCAGAACTATATTGAAGAGGAGTGGTGATAGTGGGCATCATTGTCTTGTTCCTGATTTTCTTGTAAAAATTTTCAGTTTTGGCCATTTAATATGATGTGCACTGTTGGATTGCTATAGCCTTTATCAAGTTGAGATAAATACCATCTATTCCACTTTTCTGCAGAGGTTTTATCATGAATGGATGTTGAATTTTGTCAAATGCTTTTCTGTATCTATTGAGATGATCATTTGGTTTTTGTCCTTGACTCTGTTAATATAGTGTATTACATTTATTGGTTTACATATGTTGACCCATCATTATGTATATTGAATCCCTGGGATAAATCCAACTCGGTCAGGTTGTATGATCTTCTTGATGATCCTCTGTATTCTGTTTGCCTTTATCTTATTGAGGGTTTTTGCATCTATGTTCATTAAGGAGAATAGCCTGTAGTTCTCTTTTTTAGTTGGGCCTTTCCCTGGTTTTGGAATCAAAGTAACACTTGCTCTCAGGAATGAGTTAAGAAGTATTGCTTCCCTTTCAATTTCATTGAAAAGTTTAAAGAGTAGTAGCAGTAGTTCTTTTCTAAATGTCTTGTAGAATTCAGCAGTGAATCCATCAGGACCTGGGCTTTTCTTAGTTGATAAATTTTTAATTACATTTCAATTTCACTGATTGTAATGGAGATGTTTCGAATTTTTTTATCTTCTTTGTTCAACTTTGGTAATTCATAAGTATCTAGAAATCTGTCCATTTCTTCTGTGTTTTCCATTTTGTTAGAATACAGGTTCTTGAAGCAGGTATTTATAATCCTCTGGATTTCTGCTCTAGATCTGTTGTGACTTCACATTTTTCATTCATAATTCCATGGATCTGAGCCTTTTCTTTCCTTTATTTGACAAAGTTGGCTAAGGGTTTATTGATTTTATTTACTCTGTCAAAAAACCAACTCTTTGATTCTTTGATTTTTTTTGTATCATTCTCTTAGTTTCCTTTTCATTGATTTCTGCTCTGATCTTTACATTTTCCTCCCTTGTATGAGCTTTGGGTTTTTGTTGCTCTTCTTTTTCTGAGAGCCTAAGATTACTCATTAGGTTGTTTATTTGAGCTTGCTCTGCTTTCCTAGTGTGGGCATTCACTGCTATGAATTTTCCACATGGAACTACTTTCATTGTGTCCCATAGATTCCTATATGTTGTATTGGTATTATCATTTACTTGCAAAAACTGTCTAATTTCTTCTTTAATTTCCTCTATGATGCATTGATTATTCAGAAGAGTGTTGTTCAATCTCCATGTGTTTGTGAAGTTCCTATGGTTTCTTATGCTGTTGATCTCCAACTTGATTGCACTATGATCTAATAATATACAGGGGATAACTTCAGTTCCTTTGCATTTATTCAAACCTGTTCTGTGAGCTAGTATGTGGTCTATCTTGGAGAATGACCCATGTGCTGCAAATGCTTTTGATAGTTTTAATCTACTGAATATCTGTTTGAATCTGTTTCATGGATTCCATTTCTTTCCTATGCTGGGCATTCATGGCTTCTGTCATGGTTCTGAGCTCATCTATTTTTTTATCTGTTCTTTTCTAGAGCCTCTAATCATGTCTTTCATTGTGCTCATCATCTCTGTAGTTATCTGGGAACTTATTTCTGTTTTGAATTTTTCTAGAGCCTGATTGATCTGTTTTGTAACTTCCTGTGCTATGAGTTCAGGGTGTCCTGGTGGTTGATTGTCAGACTTTTCCACCTCGTTTCCCCTAGAATTTGCTGTTGGTAAACTAGAAGTCTGTATTTGTGCCTTAAGTGTTTTCTCATTTTTTTTTCATTGTTGAGCTGTCCTTGGCTTAATTCCTAGGATAGTACTTTGATCTTTCTGATATAGCTGCTCTCTAGGTTTTGAGTCTCTAATGACTCAGAGACACTCTCATTTCATAATATCAGAAAGGACAACTCATTAAATCAATCACAACCGCTTTAGCCCAATTGATACAATTGCCAACACAATAACATCAAGCACAGCTTAGAAATTGACCATTTGTGGTAGTCATTAATCTATCACCTTTAACCATGTGAATCAAATCAACATCAAGGACCAGCCCAAAATATGTTTATAGTGAATAAACTCTTCAATATAGCAACTTTACCCTTTAGGATGGGGACTTAGAAGGAGTTGAGAAGAGAGGAATAGATAGGTAAAAGAATAGGAGAAGGTTTCCAGTGAAGCCAGAGGACACAGGATAATCACACAAATGAGGAAACTGTTGAAGACAAGAGGGAGAGACAGAGTGCAAGAACAAAGACAAGAATAGAACAATTTAACAATTATACAGAAACTATAAATTGTGTTCACTTTCCTTTGAAACTAATGACTATCAAGCAAAGGAGAAAGAAGAACGAAGAAATCTAAACTAGGGCAGAAACAGGAACAAAAAGGGAGATGAGGAATAACATGGGGGAGCAAGAGACTGGGAAAATGAAGAAAGAAAAAAGGAATATTCACAATGGGAAAAATAAAATTTTTTAAATAAAAATTAAAAATAAGAGGAAAAGAAAAAAAACATTTGACGGGCCTCTTTCAGAGTACATCTCTGCTGTCACAATAGACACTGTGGGCAGCAATGTGCACAACTAAGTCAATTAGTCTCAGCTAGCCAACAGTAGACCCCTGAGATTCAGGCTGAATTTTGGCTGCAAGGCCCTAGTTGAGCTCCCTGACCTCCTGCAGGGTTGAACTCTGCAAGGTTCTGCTGCGGGTTTCAGCTGCTCTTCCCTTGAAGATAGCCCAAATTCTGATGGAAGGTGGTGATCTCTCCAACTTATCAACTACAGAGTTCTGATGTGTCTTTATTGCTGTTGTTCACTTCTGTTCTGTCTTCTGGAGCTGAGTAAAATGGCCTTTTTGACCACCTATGTGTCTCTAGTGTGGATTCAGGTACCGGCCCAATCAGGAGGCCTGAGAGCATGGGGGCAGGGCGGGGATGCTGCAAA
Source organism: Fukomys damarensis (assembly GCF_012274545.1). Lineage (NCBI taxonomy): Eukaryota > Metazoa > Chordata > Mammalia > Rodentia > Bathyergidae > Fukomys > Fukomys damarensis. Next base: position 24,286,233 of record NW_022900950.1, read on the forward strand.
GGTGCCCACACGGCTGGGCAATTCTCACTGGTCTTGTCCCAGGCTGGACATTGCTGTAATGTCAAACTAGCATCACACTAGTTTGTGATCACAAAAGGAAAAAAAATATAACTGCAGTGGGAGATGTCAAAATTATCATCTCAATGGACACATATATTTTAGCATATTAGTAAGTATTACCTTCTGTGTTACAACGTAAATCTATATAGTTCTTATAGTTTAGCCAAAAGATTTTGACTCAAATCTGTCAAATCTTTAGATATAGTATTCAGCTTTGGGGAAATTCAGCAGATAGACCCAACGTAATAGAGGAATAAACTAAATAACAGTATGAGGTCATAACCACATAAATCCAGAAGTTAAGGCATTCTATGGAAAGAGAGTTGGCTGTCTTCTAGACGAAGTCATTTTAAAAAGAGTTTTGTGGGCCGGTATTTAGCTTAGTGGTGGTACAGCCTGCCTCCCAAGTACAAGGTCTCCTATTTGATCCCGAGTACAAAAAATAAATAAATAAAAATTAAAAAGAGGGTTCTGCTAGATTATGAAAGAGATAAGGTCCAGAAACAATGTGTGATCGTGACTTGCATACTGATTTGAACCAGTTAAGGAAAGCTAAACATGCTTTAAAATTACTAATAAAATTTACAGAAACAGTAAAGGTAAGAATTGATAGAAAATACAGGTTACTAAATTATATGTATGGTATGGTCTAGTTTTGATTAAAAAGTCTGGGATGTTTGTGTGTGTATAGAAAAAAACATCTAGAAAAATATACACTTGATGTAATTTGATTTAATTTTGTTATATGTATATATGCAAATTTTATACTGATTCTGCAATAAAGTAAATTCATAGCACAGCACATAATTTATAGATTTGTATGTAATTCCAGCTTTGAAGTTTCATATTTTTGAGCAGTAGTACATATAAAATATTCAGTGTTTTAATTTTAAGTTTCTATAAAACTACAGTGTTCTGTTTCTTCATTTCTTAGGCAGAGAACCCAGATTTTTTAGTTCTGTTAAAGACAATTGAGGAATTCTATGAAAGTGAAGATGACAATTTCGAAATTGTCTGTCCAGTTCAAAATCAAGCCTGTGTCGCTAAATTTGAAGATGGAATTTGGTACCGTGCAAAAGTCATTGGTAAGAAAGTGCACACTGCTTGTACAGAGAAATCTCACATTTCAAAAATTTTTTTGTTTCAGTAGATACAAATTAAATCTTGAAATGGTGTCATTACCATTTGCTCTGTGTGTCTTCAGAAAGCTAGCTATAATGATGTCAGTGTCTCTCCTGAGATTTTGACTTGACTAGGACTTAACTATTGGGCGTCTGGCTAGAAAACTAGTAGCTAATGCAAAGCAGCAACAGTTAAGTATTGAAAACTGGTGACATCCTAGCTTCATAATGTCTTTCTCATGCTATTTTGCCAAGGTACAAACTGATTGTACAACCTTTTGTGTCCTCTTAGCTTCCTTAGTATTTTTCCTCTTTTCTGGGAATTATTTAACAGTAATCATTTTAGCATTTCTCTACCCTTTCTGTGTCCTCAAATCAATAAATTCAGCTTATAAAATAATAAAAGATTGGATTGGAAATAGAAGTTTATGAAAAAGATTATAAAAAAGTACTAGTAACAAAAATAAGAAAATTTATAGTTAGTGCCCCAAGCTTAGCTCTAAAGAGAATAATTACATACCAAGTCTTTGTGGTTTCAGAAATTAGATACACTTAGACAGTTTAGCCATTGTGGTATGGATTGTCCCTCCAAAACTTACGGAGGGATTTGATTCAGCATGGCAGTACTGGGAGGTGGGAACTGGTGGAAGGTGTTGGGCATGGAAACCGAACCCTTGTGAAGGAATTAATGCATTTCTTGGGTTAGTGAGTCCTTTCCTTTTAAGAGGGGAGTAGCTACCCAGAGAGGAGGTTTTTAGGAAGGGAAATGGTATAAAATAAGGCCTTCCCTTTGACATACACCCACTTGTCTTCCACTTTCCACCCAAAGTAAAAAGCACAAGGAAGAAGCAAAGACCTTTACCAAGAAGATGAGCAAATGTTGGTGCCATGATCTTGGGTTTCCCACCCTCTAGAACCACGAACTAAAATAAATCATCTCTCTTCATAAATTATTCAGTGCCAGGTATTTTTTTATAGCAACAAAAAATGGACTAAGTCTCATTCCTTTTTACAGGCTTTCTAGTTTGTAGATAAGTACCTTTTAAAAAGATTGAAGTTAGTTCAGTTTGATACTGTTAAATTTTTTTCATTGTTAAATAATCTAAGATCCTTACCTGTTACTTCTACTATCCAAGTTCTATGTCTTGTATCAAAACTTTTTGTTGTTTTTTTCAGTACTAGGGATTGAGTCCAGCATTCTTGTTCCTTGGCAGAAGGAGAAGTAGCACTGTACTCAAAATGATGCTTCACACATTTTAGACCCTACTATAGTCATGGGTATTTTTTTACAGCTGTTTCTTTTGGTATTTGCCTGTTATTTCTTCAAATAATATGTAATATTTCAGTTGATGCTTCAGTTTTAGACATTATCTGTTTGCCCATTTTTCTGTAAGATAATTACTTTTCTTCTTTCTCTTCCCATATTTGTATCACAACTTTCAGTTAAATCCATATCCTGTGTAAATATTTTCATTGCTGAACAAAAAAATATATTTTGATAATTCTGAGGAAATAATTATGTCAATTTTTCACTTGTGTTTTTTGTTTGTTTGTTTGTTTTTGGTACCGGGGATTGAACTTGGGTCCTTGTGCTTGCAAGGCAGGCCACCGAACTGCTGAGCTAAATCCCCAGCCCTCACTTGTGTTATTTTCTTTTAATTTATACCTACATTTTCTTCATACTTCAAAGCAATTTTACCTGGATAGACCTTTTTAAAATTTTCAATTTTTTTAAACCATCAAACATTCTTCTGTTTTCTCCAAGTGTAGTGCTTCGCTTATTACATATTTGTTCTGGGAACTTATTCTACTTGGCAGTACCCTTCATTGTTCCCTTGTATTGGATCCTTGGTTTCTTGTATCCTGTTTTCACTTTTCAGTTTACTCTTTTACTTAGTGAATCCGTTGGCCAATAGCTTCCTCAGAAAGAACACATAAATTTAAGACTTTCCCAATCTGCTCTGTTCGCATATGTGATAGGTAATTTGAGTAAGAAAAATAATATTCTTTCAATTCTACCCCATATCCACCTGTTTGTTTACAATTCCATCTCCATTCATAGTCAGAATCTAATGGTATTGATAAAGTTGGGAATATCCTTCTAGCCTGCAGATTCCAGGGGACAAGAGGTGGGGAGGGGTTCATCTACATTCTGGTCTTGGCATTTGTAACCTGTGCCTTCTCACTTATTATTGACATCCACTACCATAGGGTCTAAGTTGTATAAAGTGTCATCTTGAGTACCAGCGCTATGGCAACTACTTACATTTTTGCCAAGGAACAGAGAACACTGGACTTGTTTTCATACTGAAATGATATATACCTTATTAGTCTTTAAACTTGAAAATAATTGCAACACATCTCGTAGCACTTGGCATACAGGTGTGCCTAAAACGGCTACAGTCAACCATATATTTTGAGTGATTTCAGAAAGGTCAGTGTGTGATAGGTCATTTGGTGGTGGTGGTGGTGGTGGTGGAGACAAAAATCTCACTATATAGTTTAGGCTGGCCTTGAACTCGCTGTGTAGTCCAGGCTGGCCTCCAATTCACAGCAATTTCCGGCCTCAGCGTCCCAAGTTTTGGGATTACAGATATGCACCACCATACCTGCCTGATAGGTCATTTAAACTTGTGTGTTTGAGCTAGGCGTAGTAGCGCATGCCTGTAATCCCAACACTCAGGAGGCTGAGGCAGGAGGATCGCTGTAAATTCAAGACCAACCTGGGCTACATAGTGAGTTCCAGTTCAGTCTCAACTACATAGCGAGACCCTGTCTCAAAAAACAACAAAAGAAAGGGCTAGGGATTTGGCTCAGTGGTCCCGCCACCTTCCTCTCAAGCACCAGGACCCAAGTTCAATCCCTGGTACCACAAAAAATTATAAATAAACAAACTTGTGTGTTTGAACCTTTCAAATATTTCTAAAGACAGTCATGGTGGTACATGCCACTTAGGCTGAGACAGGAAGGTTGCAAAGCTGAGTCTTGCCTGAAGAACTTAGACTGTCTCAGACTTTGAAAAAAAAAGAATGGGATGTAGCTCAGTGAGAAGACCTTGGATTCAATTACCAGTACCATAGGGTTTGGGGGTTTCTTTAAAACATAAGGAACTGGACCGACTTAGTGATCTGTAAGTTTGTGATTTCAAATTTCATAATTTTTAAAGGATTGCCTGGACATCAAGAAGTTGAAGTTAAATATGTGGACTTTGGCAACACAGCAAAAATAACTCTTAAAGAGATACGTAAAATAAAGGATGAGTTTCTGAATCCCCCAGAGAAGGTAATCTACTGGTTATGAACTCTAGAGTTACACTATCAGCACAAACATGAAAGTATTTTATCGTTTTTTTTGTTTGTTTGTTTTAGGGGTGTTCTTTGGTACCAGGGATCAAACTTGGGACTTTGTGCTTATGAGGCACGCAGCAGAACCACTGAGCTAAATCCTCAGCCAATGTGAAAGTTTTGGAAGTTATGTTTACTATGGAAATGTTCTGATAGCCACTATAGATACGTGTTGCTATAGTTACTACTTGAGAAATAATATGTGGTGCTGGAGGTATAGCTCAGTGGTAGAGTACTTGGCTCACATGCGTAAGTCCAAAGCTCTGCAAAATAATGTATTTATGTTGGTATATATTATTAATTATAAATATTTTATATATGTATATTTGTGTCTCAAGTGCTTACTGGTCTACAGATTTTAACATATTTTGAGATATATAGTGTGGTAAGAGCTACACATGATATTTTGAATGAGAAAGCTCATCTGAGAAGTACTTTTACTGTATTTAAGTTATACGTAATGTCTGAGAGCAGAGAAATCTCAGAATATGTGAAAAACTTTGGCCTTGTTGATCTCTGGGGTACGTAGGATTCCTAGAGAAGTATATGAAGGGCTGGATGTGGTAGTGTATGTCTATAATTCCAGCACTCAGTAGGCTGTGGCAGGAAGATTGCCATGAGTTCAAGACCAGCTTGGGCTACATAGTGAATTCGAGGCCAGCCTGAACTACACAGTGAGACCCTGTCCCAAAATTTTCAAAAAAAAAAGTATATGATATAGAGGCTTATTTCTAATATATGTTCTCATGTTATTTAAGTTATTAATCCATATTTTTCATTTTGAGAAATGAGTAACATTTCAAGAAACTTGAAATTTTAGATAAGCAAAAGGGGAATCACTCAAAAATATTGTTTAATTTGGGGTGTATTTACTGATGAAATGCATCATCTCTGTTTTTAACAGTTATAGAATCAGACTATACATATTTCTATAAACCTGATTTTCTCACTTATCTTTTCAAATGAATGCTTATTCGGTATATTAATGTGCAGTGACTTACTCAACCAAATAGTTTCTTTCAGTTGCTTACACTTAAAAGTGCTTTTCATACAACATCACACATTTATTTATTTCTAAATCCAGATACAGATTCACTTTTCTTTTGGGGGATTTTTGTGGTGCTGAGGCTTTAAGCATGTTTACAAAGATTACATAAAGATTCCTTTGTTAATAATGAAATTTTGTTTGTTACAGGCAGTTAAATGTAAACTGGCATATATTGAACCATGTGAAAGAACTGCACAGTGGTCCAAAAAAGCAAAAGAAAAATTTGAAGAAAAGACTCAAGATAAATTTATGACATGTTCAGTTATTAGTAAGCTATTTCCATTTTTATTTATTACAAAATTATGCATAATTTTAAATAAGATTAACATTATGTAACATTTGCCATGTCTTAGAATATATTCACTGGATCATGAGTAGTAGTAGTAGTAGTGAGAGTCAACATTTATGGAGAATTGAGTAAATGGGACTGTATCTTTTGCAAGCTCTAAAGTCTCAAGTCAGCACATGAGGCAAATTTTACCTTTAAAGACCAACTCACACTTATGGGCATGATGGTGCATGCCTGTAGCTACTCGGGAGGCTGAGGCAGGAGGATAACTCAAGCCTAGAAATGAAGATTAGCCTGAACAATATATAAAGACCCTGCCTAAAAAATAAAAACAAAACAAGTCATCCTTTACATGTTTCCTTGAAAGCTCTAAAGCTGGGAATTAACTTCATTTATTTGTCATCTGGTAAGGCTCTGTTTTTATCCTTGACACAATGAATGCTAAGTTTTAATTTCCAAGTGAGTAAAGGGAGGTGGAACATGACTGGTAAATAGTTTATATTTGCTGGTTGTTTTTTCTTTCATTTGGCTTAAGTGAATCCAACTGTAGGCTCTCAGCATATTTTGTAAAAAGTTACTCCTTTCTGGAACAACTGGAGAACAAAACCTAAGCATTAGCCCACACAAGAGGTTCTGAAAATCAAAAAGTTTAATGACAGGGGTGGAGATTTGGCTCAGCAGTGCCACCACCTGTGTCACAAGCATAAGAGCCCAAGTTTGATCCCCAGTACCAAAAAGAAAAAAAGTTTAATAGCAATCTGATCTGAATTGGC
>NW_022900950.1:24293062-24310467 GCF_012274545.1 Fukomys damarensis
TATGCTTTAGCTCATTCTTGATAAATCTTAATATACTCTACTTTGAGATAATGATTTGGTGCTGCTGCCCCAAAGTTCCCTGAAGGTAATATTGAATGTGCAGCATATGTACTGTGTAGTTTTTATCAGTTATGAAATACATCTTTCCCCAAGGGATTTGGATAGGAGGATTTGGAATCTTGTTTTTGTTTTAAATTAGGTATTTTGATCTGTTTTAAAACTACAGCAAGTTTCTTGGTCTTTTGCTAAGATCAGGTGTAAAACTACAACAATCACGAGCTGTAATGAGTTCAGTGATTCGTAGAGCATGATAAACAACAGCCTGTTTAACTAGATTTTATGTATAGCACTTTCAAGGGTAGTTTTACAATTCTTATTTTACATTTTATCACAGCACATTAAATGAACTCAAACATATGATGATTCTGTTTACAGTGAGGAAACGGAAGCTCAGAGATGAATTGCTGAAAGTCGCATGATTTAGAAATGATGAGGTATCTAGTAATTTAGTTACTCTAATACGAGAAAACATTCAGAAGAAATAGTTGGAGAAGAATCTGATTATAGAAAACACAGTCTGTAGAATTTTTACCTTGCTTCTCCGAATTGAACAATTAACTAAAGGCTTCTTAATCCTTGAGGAGCCGCCACTGATTTGAGCTAACTTAACTACAGTACTTCCTGGCTTCCTTTTGGTATTGTGTTCTGTTGGTTTTTAGCTGCCCCCTTGAATGTCTTCTCACAGATAACACATCAAGACATGATTCCCCAAGTTTTTCTTGATTCTTCTTCATTTCTTACCTGTTATACCAGTGGCATCTAACACTAGTAGCATAATTATTAGCCTGGATCATTTTATTTAAGGGGAGGAAGAAGGTTCTCTAACCCAAAGTATCTCTTCTTATTCCCCTGCACAGTGATTAAAAAGACATTTGTAATAAAGTGATGAAATAAAAATGGAGCCTTCCAGGGCCAGGGATTTAGCTCAGTTTCGCCACACTTGCCTCACAAGCACAAGGCCCTGAGTTCAATCCCCAGTACAAGAGGGAGAGAGGGAGAGAGAATGGAAGGAAGGAAGAAAGAAAAAGAAAAGAGAGAAGGAAAAATGGAGCCTTCCATTAAAATATATTGTCACCTTACAAAGCGAGGAATATTTGAATTTAATTAGGAAGAAAGCAAGGAAATGGTGAAGGTACAGAATGCAAAAGTTGGCCCTGTTGGAAAAAAGAATTTCACATGTGAGAATTATGAAGCCAGAGAACTAAAGGGGATACAGGAGGTAGAAAGAAGGAGGACAGAAATTTATTGCAGCACAATATTGCTTAACATTTTGCTTCTAAATAGTTTATCTTGGACATTAAAAGCCAAGAATGATTTTTCAACTGTTGAAGAACGCTTTCTAATGTGTACCCCTATAACTAGATGATGTAAGATGCTAGTGCTGGCAGTGGTTAATCTTTTTATTTGGGAACTATCATTCCAACTATGACCAATATACCAGCTACTGTAGTACAAAAGTTGTTAAATGTGTACTGATCTCAGTGCATAGGGATGTGTGTTTCCTAAAGAAATCCCCCTATAGTACTTATTTGTTTACATACTTGAGCAGGTTTCCTGTGATGAGTACTATAAGTAATAGATAGGAACAGGAGATACAAATTAATACTCTCAGCTCCGAGTCTCTGATTTTAAGAATTAGATCTGAGAACTGGGAATTTAGCTCAGTGGTGCCGCTGCCTGCCTCACAAGCACAAGGTCCCGAGTTCAATCCCCAGTACCAAAAAAAAAGTGCATGTAAGAAATACATCCAATTGATAAGTAACCAATCTTAGTTTTTTAAAAGTTAAATGTTTGTATTTTTTAAAGGGATAGAAAAAATGCAGTGAATTAAGTGTTCTAGATTAATTTATTGTTTTAAAATTTGTACCATACTTTAAAAAATTGTAGACCTTATCTGAGCCTGGTAGCTTTCATAGCAGGAAAGCTATGAATTTGAGACCAGTCTGAGCAACCTAGTAAGTAAGAACCTCTCTGTAAAACAAATTCCATGTGACAGGAACCCAGAAAAAAGGAAGGGTAGCTATTCTATTTGCAAACAACGTGAACTTCAAGCCAAGACTGATCAAAAGAGACAGAGTCACTACAGACTTGTTAAGGGAAAACTACAAGAAGAAGAGATAACAGTTATAAATATATATGCACTATATCAGTGCAGCCAACTATATTAAACAAATATTAACAGACATGAGAAATCTTGTAAGCACTAAAACAATTGTAATGGTGGACCTTAATCCCCCACTGTCACAAATAAATCAGCTAGACAAAAAATCAGCAAAGAAATATCAGAATTGAACCAAACTTGTGAACAAATGGACTTAGTAGTATAATGTGTACAGAGTATTCCACTCCAAAGCATCAGAATACATACTCTTCTCAGCTGCACATGGGACATTCTCCAAAATAGGCCACATCTTAGCCCATAGAACATGCTAAGGTGGTAAATGCAAAGGAATTGAAATTATCCCGTGCATGGTATCCGACCATAGTACAATGAAAATGGAAATCAAACAAAACAATAAAAACTTAAACACATTGAAATTAAATAACATTTTCCTGAATAACATACAGTCACAGATGAAATTAAAGAAGAAATTAAACATTATATACAATTAAATGATAATGCCAACGCTACATAATACAACTTTTGGAATGCATTGAAAGCAGTCCTACAAGAGAAATTTGTAGAAGTGAGCTCTCACATGAGCACAAATAACCTAATGTTAAACCTCAAGCTTCTCAAAAAGAATGAGCCCAGGAATTGCACAAGAGAGTAAATTATAAGGATTAGAGTAGAAATAAATGCAATTGAAACTAAGAAAACAGTACAAAGAATTAATAGATCAGAATTGGTTCTTTGAAAGATTAAATAAAATTGATAAACCCTTAACCAACCTTGTCAAAGGAGAGAAAAGACTTAGATTCATGTAATTAGTAATGAAAAGGGTAAAATCACAACAGGTCCTGTGGAAATCCAGAAGACAACCAGTACCTACTTTGAGGACCTGTGGTCTAATAAGATGGTAAACATAGAAATGGACAGATTCCTAGATACATATGAGTTACTAAAGCTGAATCAAGATATCAAAATTCTAAATAACCCAATATTAATCAGTGAAATTGAAAATGTATTTAAAAACTTACCAAAAAGAAAAGCCCAGATCTTAATGTTTTCATTGCTGAATTCTAAAAGAAATTTAGAGGAGATCTAATGCCACTACTTCTCAAAGTCTTCAGCAAATTTGAAATGGAATCATTGCTCCCAAAATCATTCCTGGAAGTAAGTATTAACCTGATACCAAAACCAGAGAAGGACTCAACCAAAAAAGAAAAATACAGGCCAATTTCTCTAATGAACATAGATGCAAAAATCCTCAATAAGATACTGCTAAACGGAATGCAACAAATCATCAAAAAGATTATACGCCATGACCGAATAGGATTCATCCCAGGGATTTTTTTCTCATTTTCTATTTTGTTTGAGGCCTGCAAATTGCTTATGGTGGGTAGCTTTATTGCTAGTATTGAGACCTATTTAGGTACCCTGTTGTTTGGTAATGGGCTGCAGTATCATTTATGACCCCCAGTTAATATAGTCAATGTGATATTGATATACATAGAAATAGCAACAACTATGTCACATTGGCTAAAGTAGTAAAATCAGCAACAACAATAGTGTTAAACTAATAGCATTACAAACTAATGCCAAACTATAGTAACGAACTCTGTACCACCTTTAACCATAGGAGCAAGATCTACAATTATAGTACAGACTCTAAGACAAAAACCATATATTGATATACAGTGAATATCTACTCAACAGAGCAATTTTACCTCCATTCACAATAGAACAGTATTCAACTGTAGTAAGATATAGTTGACTATCTACAGATTCATAAGGATAAATGGTTAACTAGTAAGGATAAGGTGCAGGTGTGGAGAGTGTGAAGGAAAAAAATAGAATTTGCAAAATTAAGTGATGGAAGATGAGAAGGTGGTGATAAGGTTGAAATAAAAGTTCTTAAGGGCCAGGAATTTAGCTCAGTGATTTTGCTGCCTGCTTTGCAAGCATAAGGTCCCAAGTTCCATTCCTAGTACCAAAAAAAATAGTTTTTAAAAATAAATAAAAGTTCTTTTTAAGGAATTAAAAAAAACTAGTAGTATAAGATAATAGAAAAAACCGACTAGGAAAGGATAAATAATGAGTAGAGACTAAGCTAAAAGAAAAAATACTAAGGAAATAAGTTGAAAGAGAGCAAAGAAAAGAGAGAGAAACAAGAGGACCTATTCAAACAGTAATATTTTAAAAAGAACAACAAAATGGGTGAAAAATTCCAAATTCCACCAAAAGAAAAAATATAAAACATTTTAAATACCAATAGAGAAAAAATTTGGGTCAAAAGAAGGGAGGAAAAAAAAGAAAAGAAATATTCCTACATATTTCCAGAAAAGCCTGCAGTCTTTAACTCAAGTCACATTCCTCTTTGCCCCCTTTATAGCCTGTGGTTTGTGGGGAGACTTCTGTGTTCAAAGTGTCCCCTGTCTGTAACCTGTTTGTAGCAACTATCCAAGGTCGGACACTGACCTGGGAAAGGTGTGGGGCATTGGATTCTGAGATACCTGACATGGACTCCTGCTGGTTGGGGACCAACACTGGGTACCTGAGATATATATAGATACAGATACAGATATATATAGATAGATATAGATATATGTGTGTGTTCATATATATGTGTGTGTATGTGTGTGTATGAACACACACACACACACACACACACACACACACACATATACTGGTGTTCATGGGACCAGCTCACAATAGCAGATGAAGGTCCATGCCAGCCCTGGGCACCCAATGGACTAGGGTATGCCTGAGTCTGACATGGGGAGATTGTGGCCCACCCGGAGAAGGTTCAGGGCACTGGCTAGAGTCTCTCAAAGGTCCTGGGCACCGGGAAAATCTGGCAAACCTTTAATCCTTGCTGCAAACCAGACAGAGGACTGGCCTGATACACCAGATGAAGACTGCCCAGGGCTGTGGCTAGGCACAAGATGGAGACTCTGACATGTCTAGGGTAGGGGTGTGGTGGCTGGCACTGAGTGGGGGCTCCAGCAGGTCCAGTGGAGCAGGTGGAGACTCGTGGAACTAAGGCTACCCTTGGAGACTCAGTCTGCCTAGGATTGGTGCTGGGTGTCATGTTGAGTCTCCAGCAGATCTAAGGGTGGCATAGGGCAGTGACCACTAGGTGGGGACTTGAGCAGTGTCAGGTGCCAAGCACAAACTCAAACGGGACCAGTGTTAGCTCTGTGTGCCAGATGAAGGTCCTAGTTGACATGGGACCAAGTTGAGGTGCCCAGCAGTGACTTGGGCATGCCCAAGGCCAAAAACTGATGACTGTGGACACAAGCAGCTGGGTGGATGTGGATGCTGTTCACTTGTTTGTCACTCTCACTGCCTGTGAACAAGTGAGTGGGGAGGGCCTCTTGTGTGCTCTGGCAAGGATGCTGCAGAGTTGCATCCTCCTTGGTGTTTAGAGAGGGAATAATGGAATGAGTCTATTTGGGAGGCTAGACTCTGCTGCACTCCTTGGTTCCCTCCAGCTTTTGGAAAGTTCTCAAGGTGGCTATTCCTGGGTTGGGTGAGGATGGGGAACCCTACAGACAAGCCTTAGAGGGCCTCTTCCTCTCTTCTTAACTTCTATATGTATATATTGTTTGATCTATAAATATCTTCTTTCATATTGATTTTCTATGTCAAGGTGTATGTCTCTCCTTTGCTTAAGTTACCTCCATTTTTAGTTGATCTTCTGTAAATCTCTCCAACATGACTCTATTAAACCATGTAGGATCTCCCCAATTTATATTTTTCTGAATCCATAAAGTTTTAATCTAATTTTGGTTCATTAGTGGACAAAAAGTATACAATATTTTTGGATGTCTCACTGTGTAGTTCAGAGTACAACTCACTTGAACTCACTGTGTACCCCAGGTTGGCCTTGAACTCTCAGAGATCCTTCAGCCTCCTGAATTTTGGGACTACAGGTGTGTGCCACCACGCCCAGCAAGTGGCTGTTCTTTTTCCTTAATCACTGGGAGTTGAACTCGGGGCCTTTGCACAAGCCACATCTACAGCTGCACTTTTCATATTAAAACAGGCTCTTACGAAGTCACCGATTTACCCAGACTGAACTCAGACTTGCCATCCTCCTCCCCTAGTCTCTTAGAGTGCTAAAATTACAGGGGTGCATCACCACACCCATTTGTCATAAAATAAAATTTGAACAGAAACCACTGGTAACTCATTTCTGACTGCAAAATGTTACTTTAGCCCCTAGAGAAAGACTGACATATTAAGATACCTTGTATATGCAAAGAAAATACTGTTTCCAGTTTTTAAAAATTGTCCATTTGTTATATTTTGCAACATATTTATTTCCCTAAACTAGCTTAATGGTTTTTACAGAAATTCTGGAAGATAATGTACTCGTAGTTGAGCTGTTTGATTCCGTTGGCACTCCTGGAATGACTCCTACTAGTATTAATGACCAGCTGGTCAAAGAAGGCCTAGCATCTTATGAAATAGGGTAAGTAGGTGGATAAAACTTTCTCATTTTTTTGTTTCATATGTGACATTTTAATTACAAGAAGATAAACTGGAATTTTCATGTTTCTGCATCAGAAAACTCAGAGGAAAATAATTAGTCATTAGTCCAATTGGGTAGAGTGACTTTTTCCTTTATCCCTAAGAAATCTTAAAACCAAAAGAAAAGTTTCTCAAGATGCCTCTACTTAAAAAAGACTAGTATTTTTTAGGTGGAACATCTGCTTAGGCACCTCTTGTGACTGTCCGAGAAAGGAAATTGGGAAAAGAAATGGCAGGGTAGAGAAGAGCATAGTGATAGAGTAGCCCACATTCCCATTAGCAGAATGTGAAATTTCTCCGTTTAAGTGATAACTTTTTTATGTGTATAGTGCTGAAGATCAAACCCAGGACCTCACATATTCTAGACAAGCACTGTACCAGTAAGGTACATCCCAGCCTCTTTAAGTGGATACTTCTTAAGATAATCAGTTTTAAGCCATTGTGCTCATACCCACCAGTGACTTGCCTGTGGCTGAGGTGATCTGAGAAACAAAAGAGCAGAGTATAAGAACAGATAGAAGGCTTTGAAAATCATGACAGAGACTTCTTCCACAATAAAGACTTATATAATGAGAATGGACCCTAAAAAGAACTTTCATAGCCCTCAGAGCTCATATTTAGATAGCCTAAATATCTAAGATGGCCTCTTAATAAATGGTGCTAAAAAAACTGGGTTTCAACTTGCCAAAGATTAGAACTAAACCTGTATGTCTTACCAGCTAAATTTAAAGTAGATTAAAGGTCTTAAAATATTAAAACAAACAATAAACTGACTGGAAGCAAAGTTAGGCAGAACTCTGGAAGAGATTGGCATAGGAAAAGATTTCATGAACAAAACTTCATTTGCATGTGAACTATCACAATCAATAAGTGGGATGTCTTATCAAAAAGCTTCTGCACAGCAAGAGAAACCACCAACAGTGTGAAAAGACAACCCACAATATAGAAAAATAAATTTTACCAACAGTTCCTCAAAGGTCTACTATGTAGACTATACAAAGAACTTAAAAAAATCAGGCCTCCTCAATTTTAAAACCCAATCCAAAAATGTGCATCTAAAATGAACAGATATGCTGGGGATTTGGCTCAGTGGTTCCACCGCCTGCCTCGCAAGTGCAAGGACCTGAGTTCAATCCCCGGTACCAAAAACTAAAAAAATAAAATAAAATAAACATACATTTCTCAGACAGAAGAAGTAGAAATAGCAAATAAACATATGAAAAAAACGTTCAACATCACTGGTCATTCAAGAGATGCAAATGAAAACAACACTGAGATTCCATCTCATCCCAGAAAGAATGGCCGCTATCATGAATTTAACCAATAACAAATGCTGGTGGGGATGTGGGGAAAGACGAACTCTTCTCTACTGCTGGTGGGAGTGCAGACTGGTGCAGCCACTGTGGAAATGATTATGGAGATACCTCAAACAACTAGGATTGGAAGTCCCATTTGACCCAGCTATTCCCCTGATGGTGTCTTCCCAAAAGAAAAGAATCATACAACAGGGATATATGTACACCCATGTTCATAGCAGCACAGTTTGTCATAGCTAAAACTTGGAAACAGCCCAAGTGCTCATCAAGTGGAGACTGGATGAAGATGTGGATTTTTTTTTTAATAAAATGGAGTACCACTCAGCCATAAAGAACCAGAAATTAAGAGACATTTATAGATAAATGGATGCATATTGAGGCAATACTCTTAAGTGAAATAAATAGGACACACATGTAAAAACCGAATCATTTCTCTGGTGTGAGAAACTGAAGGTGTACATAAGGACTAAAAGGTAAAATAGATAATGTAAAATAGTAAGAAAAGGATCAAAGGGGAAGGGAAAGTGGGAGGGGTAGGAGACAGGAAAGAAGGAATGGAATACGAGAAAATGAAAACAGTGGAAACAGTCTTTGTAAATAGGGAGGGCAGAGGGGTTGAAGAGAGGGCAGGGGAATGGGGAAAAAATAAGAACCAAGACAGATTATGTAAAGGTGCAAATTCCCAATGCTGAATGTCATTATATTGCATACCTAAAATGTACCAATAAAATTAATATTTTTTAAATTAAGGGGCTAGGGATTTAGCTCATTCCTGCTACCACCTGCCTCACAAGTGCAAGTTACCGAGTTTGAAAAGCACCAGGTATTGAATGCAGGAACTTGTGCTTGTGAAACAGGTGGTGACACCACTGAGCTAAGTCCCCAGCCCCACCAATTCCATTTAAAGTGTCACCTAGAAGATTAAAGTATGTTAATAGTTACCTAAGGAGGTAAGAGACTTATGTAGTGAAAGTTAAAAAACAGACATTAGGGAAGACATAAATGAATAGAAGGACATCCCATGTTCATAGATTTAAAGATTTGATGTTATTAAGATGTCAGTACCATCCAAAGTTTTCAGTGGATTAATGCAGTCTCTATCAGAATCTCAGTGACATTTTATCGGAGAAATAGAAAACCCCATTCTAAAATTCATATGTGATCTCAAGAAACTCACAGTAGCCAAAACAATCCTAAAATAAAACAACATGAAGTATTTTATGTATCACTTCTTGCGAAGGTGCAGTAATCGAAACAATCTGGTACCATTAGAAGGATTAACGTAGACTAGCAGAGTAGAATCTAGAATCCAGAAATCCTTTCACATGTGGTCATTCATTTTTAATGAAAGTGACAAGATGGTTCCATGGGAAAAGATCTTTTTTTGAGACAGGGTCTCACTGTGTAGTTGAGACTGACCTGGAACTCACTATGTAGTCCTGGCTGGTCTCAAACGTCACAGTGATCCTCCTGCCTCAGCCTCCCAAGTGCTGGGATTACAGGTGTGCACCACCACACCTGGCCTGGAAATGATCTTTTTAACAAAAGGTGCTTGGGTAAACATGAACATTCATGTTTTAAAGAATAAATTTGGAACCTTACCTAACACCAAAATGAATACCTGACCAAAATTTAAGACCTAAATATATAAAACTCTCAAAAAAACACACAAGATGAAAGTTTCATAGCAATGAATTGGGCAATGGTTTCATTTTTTAGACACCAAATGAATGGAAGTAGTTGGATCTTGATAAATGACAGTGTGAAATAGGAAGAAAAGAGCTAAAGGTATAGGGAAAGTAGGAAGGGTAGGGGAAAGGTAATAAGGGAAAAGAAAAAATATGAGAAAATGAAAACATGGAAATAAAATGTTTGTAAATTGGGGAGGGGAGGAGGGGGTGAAGGGAGGGTGGGGACAAGGGGAAAAAATGAGAACCAAGACCTGTCATGTAAAGGTACAAGATCCCAATGATGAATGTAACTGTATATATACCTAAAATGTACCAGTAAACTAAAAAAAAAATGAATAGTACTTGGATCTTGAAACAGAGGCAAAGGGCTATATTTAAGTCCATTGTGGAAGTGAATCACTAAAAAACAGACACCAACAAAAGAGGTCTGCATACTAGCAACAGAATCTTTCTACTCTAATTGACCTGCAGACTTCAGCACATGCATGTGCACATGCACAGAAAACATGAGAAGACAACAAAATGCCTCCCAAAACTCCCTACTCCCCTAAAACTCATCCAAGAACATTAGTGGAGAGAAAGTCAAGCCACACAGCTGAATTATTCACAATGATGAAATCGGACATTAAAAAACAGATCAATAAGATCCTTGGTGAGCTCAGTGGAATTATAGCAGATAATGGACTTAATGAAAAAAATCAGTGACTTTACATAAAATACTTGTAAAAAACTAGCTGAGCTAAACAAAATGATACAAAATATAAAATGACCAGTTTAGCAAAGAATTCGAGTCCATGAAAAGTTACCAAATGAAAATCCAGGAGATAAAATTCTGCTGAAGGTATGGGCAACAGAAGTGAACAATGTGAGAACAGTGTCAGAATTGGAAGATAGAGCTGATATAGGTAACTATTCAGGTATGTTAAAAACAATATGAGATGAGGAGGAAGTGAGCGAGGCCAACCACCCTCCCCCTGGTTCCTACACCTCCCCCATCCCCTCTCCACGCTCCCCTCAAAGAAGACAGAGGAAGTGGAAGTGGGAGCCCTCCAGGGAGGGTTCCCCCGGCCCCCTCCCCCACCATTGGAGGTACCACGACCTCCAGAGGAGTACTGGGGGAACATGGAGGAGCCGGGGCCACTGTCGCTACAGCCTGGATCCCTGAGCCCAGGGCTGCACTGAGGGTGCCCAGCTGGTATAATTAGATAAAGTAGAAGCCAACCACTCTTTTTGAAAAGCTGATGCAAAGAAGAATAATATAAGATTAATAGAACTCTAAGAAAAAGAGGAGAAAGCAGAAATACCTTTAAAAAAACTATTCACAGAAGTAATAGCAGAAAACTTCCCAAACAGAGCAAAAGAACTGACATACAAATAAAAGGCATGTAGGATTCCAACTAGTTATGATTAAAAAAATGTACACCTACACATGTAATAATCAAGGTCCCGGAAACCCAACAGAAGTACAAAATATTACAAGCAGTTAGAGAAAAGAAACAACTTCCAGCCTAGGCTGATGTATCCTGCAAAACTGTCTTTCAAAACTGATGGAGAAATAAGATACTTTTATGACAAAGAACACCTGAGAAACTTCGTGAATACCAAACCAGCACTCCAAACAATTTTTTAAAATATCCTAGAAAAGACAATGAAGGTCACAACTTCCTGAGGCCCAACAGATTAAATCCAATAGGCAAGAATTTAAAGAGAGAGGAAGAAAAAAAAAGAACAGCAGTAAAATAACATGCCAATGATAAGTCAATACATAATCAGTTATAACCAGCTGTTCCTCAGACAAAGGTCTACTATCTAAATATATTAAGAATTTTAAAAAATCAGACCCCCCAAAATATAAAGACCTAATTCAAAAATGGGCATCTGAGATGGACATTTCTCAGAAAAAAGTAAAAGCAGCAACTTTCATAAAATACTTTCACTGGAAGAAAGACAGCCTTTTTAATAAATGGTGCTGGAAAAACTGGCTTTCTATATGCTGAAGATTAAAACTAGACCCATATCTTTCACCATGCACTAAACTAAAACCAAAACAGATCAAGGATCTAAATATTAAAACATTTAATCTACTAGAAGACAAAATAGATAAAACTGGAAGTCATAGGCACGATAAGGACTTTCTGAGCAGAGCCACAATTACACAAGAAATAGCATCAAGAATCAACAAATGAGATTGTATCAAAATAAAGCTTCTCTACAGCAAAGGAAATAACACAGTGAAGAGGCTTATAGACTAAGCAAAACAGTTTTCCAGCTACTTCTCAGAGGAATAATATCTAGAGTATATAAAAACTGAAAAAAGACCCCTTTAAAATAAAGGATACAATCAAAAAAATGAGTAACTGAAATGAATAGACAGTTAAAATAGCCAATATATACATGAAAAAATGTTCAATATCGCTGAGCATTAGAGAAATGCAAATTAACAACAAAATTCTACCTTATTCTGGAAAAATGGCTATCATCAAGAAATTAAATAACATGTTTATGAGGCTGCAGAGAAAAAGGAACCTTTCTACATTATTGGTGAGAATGTAAACTAGTACAACCACTGTAGAGAGTCCTCCAAAAAAACTAAAAATAGAAATCTGTTCAACTCAGCTATTCCCCATCTTAGTATCTTCCCAACAAGTTAAAGGCATATTACGGTGATAAATATATACCCATACATGCAGCACAACTCATAATATCTAAATCTTAGGCTATATGTGGCCTATATGACCATCAGCAGATGAATGGATAAAGAAAATGTATTTACACACAAGGGAGTACTGCTGCGCTGTAAGGAAGGATAAACAAATCATTTAAAGATAATCCTGAGTCATTTGTAAAAAAAAAAATGGATGCATCTTGAGAGCATAATGTTGAGTGAAATAGACAAGCTTACATGTTGTACAGTTTCTCTCACATGAGAAACCCAGAATATAAATAGCAAATTAAAAGATGGATAATAGGAAACAAGGAGTTAAATTTTTTGCAAAAGTGAAGGGAATCAAGATACAAAGTGAGGGCTAAGGGAGAAGAGGGGAAAGGGATGTAAAAGAATATGTTATGTATATGTACCAACTCCCCAAGATGAATGAAATCATTTTGTACTGCAAAGGTATACTAATAACATTTTTTAAAAGAAAAAATATGGGTTCACAGCTAAAAAAAACTAGTCATTTATGTGTATCATTTTTATTTAGCTCACATAGCTTTGATAGTGTCTTTAAACTCAGTGGTTATTTTAAATCCATTATCTCTTTAGTTGTATCATCTTTGAGTTCACATTGTTGATTTGTTATCTCCTCTTTTATCATATTATTCAGCTATTTTGCTTTTCATTTCTTCCCCATCAATGCCCCATAGATGAGCTTTGGTGGATTTGGGAGTTTGGGGAGGCATTTTGTTGCCTTGTCCTCTCATGTTTTCTATTGTGTATGTATGTGTTCGTGCACATGTGCGTACGTGCATCATGCACATGCTGAGGGTTAATGCTCTGTTAGAGTAGGAAGACTTTGTTGCTGGTGTGGAGGCCTTTTTAGTGTTTGCTTTCCAGTGATGCATTCTGGGTATGGCTACCTATAGGCCAGTGGTGACAAACCTATGGCACATGTGTTGTTTTTCTTTTAAGACAAAAGATATTAAAGTAAATTTTTCTAAAGTAAAAATTCAGTACTCAAGTTTAATTGCAGTGTTGGCACTTTGCAGTAAATGAGTGGTTGGAGGTTGCATTTTTGGCAATTGTTGCTAAAAGATTCACCATCACTGCTTTAGGCCTTTGCCTCTGTCCCAAGTTCTGACCACTTTCTTTAATTTGGGAAGTAAAGGAAGCAATATAATTGGTCCAGCATTGAATTCTCTGGAAATGAAGCTCGCTATTGTTGATGACACCAACCACATATCTACATACTGTAGAAAATAATTAATTGCAATAATTATGCTGCCAGTGGCAGTAGTAACAAAATAATAATAAAACCAAAGACAAATTGAATATTGACATATCATGAGAACCAGTAAAAGTTACCACTGTACCACTCTTCACAATAGGAAAAAGATCTATAATTATGATACAGACACAAAGACCATCCAAATATTGACATACAGTAAATACCTACTAAATTCAACAAGTAAACAACCATTAATGATAGAAAATAATTCAACAGTAATAGCAGACCCAAGTAAATGTATAAAGATTATTAATGTTTACTAGTAATACTAGTAAAGATGATGGGGAAGACAAAAATGAAAGTAAAATTCAAAAAATGAAGTTGAGAAAAGAAAGGTAAAGACCCTAATAAGGAATAAAAGGAAATTAATGGATGAAAGTAACAGAAAAAACAACAACAACAACAAAATAAGCACAAAGCAACATAGAACTTTCCCACCCCACCCCACAAAAATGAGGTGTAAAAGAAGTGAGTCAAAAAAAAAATCCTCTGTGTTGTTTGTTTTGTGTTTTGGTACCAGGGCTCAAACTCAGGATCTTACATTGTGAGGCAGGCATGGTACTCCTGAGCTAAGTCCCCAGCCCTGCCCTGTGTTTTTAAATAAGTAGTTTCTTTCCAGGGTCTGAGGGAGGAATTGGAATCCACTAGATATGGGAGAGAGATAGTGAGTCACTACTAAGACCTAGTTTGTTTCCACACTCACGTTTTTGTGTGTAAATACTGAATCTTACCCTGCCTTTCCTGCTAGGCATGGTCAGTCCATGGTGTTTGCCGTAGGGCTATCGTCATTCCATCTGCTCCCAGTTTTCATGTCCCACTGTGTGCCACGAGTCAGAGCTTACTTTGCCTAGCTTTGTGACATGTGGGTTTGTAAGGTGCCCCCTCCCCTCTCCAGAGCCCTAGGTCTGTAACACCCCAAGCTGTGTCACCCCTCTAAACTGAGGCAGATGGGGACAGTAAACAGACCGCTGAGTTCTGTGTTGGATGTAGACGGTGGGCCTGGGGGACAAGCAGTCCTCTGGACTTAATGCTAGCACTTTGAGTCCCACCCGCCTCTGAAGGCCACATACGACCAGCCTGATTTATCAATTTACCAGGCAAGAATCCTGTGATTGTCACAGATGGAGCTTGAACTCAAGCGGGGAGGTCTATGTCTAGCGCATTCCCTCTCCTTGACTGTCTCTTCACACCCAATCACTGTGGTAGAGTGACCCTAGAAAAGCTGATGTATAGTTTGTCAGCTCAATCTTAAACAGTCCCTTCCCAAAATAACTCTGATTGATCACCCTCAGATACATTAGGCACTACACTGGATTTCTTCTCCAGCTCTATTCTGACGTGCAGGAGTCACTTTTACAGTAAAACCCCATCCTTTTTGTAGTTTACAAAAGCTGTGGGCTTTTCTTGGTGCTAGAACTTCCAGCTTGGTCTGTTATTTCTTCATGAAGCTGCTGACCCTCTCCAGGCTTACTTTGTGTTAGCAGAGCCAGGGGTAGCTTTCCAACATGCTGCTTTTGTTCAGTTTGTCTGCAGTTTCTAGATTTCCTGTCAGTTGCCTTCTGATTCCCAGAGATTTGTTCTTGTTTTCACCAAGTTGTTTTGCAGGTATGTCTCTTTCAGGTCCTGAAGAGGTTATATTTTGCAACCATCTCTACTTTTTCATTTTTAATCCCCCCAAATGTTTTGCTAATTATTCCTTTTGCTTTTATTTTTAGGTATATCCCCAAAGATAATTCTAAAAAGTATGAAGAAGTATGGGATCCTTCTCCAGAAGAAATTATTTCGC
Source organism: Fukomys damarensis (assembly GCF_012274545.1). NCBI lineage: Eukaryota > Metazoa > Chordata > Mammalia > Rodentia > Bathyergidae > Fukomys > Fukomys damarensis. The sequence continues at coordinate 24,308,503 of NW_022900950.1, forward strand.
ATGAAATAAACAACATAAGTCCTATGTCTATAAAATCTCTACCTAATGAGAATTTCCAATCTCTTTATAACAAGGAACTTCCTGTGCATATCTGTAATGTCATATCTCCTGAGAAGATTTATATTCAATGGTTATTAACAGAAAACTTACTTAAGAGGTATATTATATAAGGAAAACATATAAAGTGCTTTGTTACAAAGATCTAGAAGTCATAAACAGAATTTTGAAAGTAGTAAAATTCAACTAGTCTTTATTTAAAAGTATAAAATGGTGTTTCTGTTGTTTACTTTCACAATATGAGAATATTTGTTAAGCAAGTAGTTACTGAGTATGGCATGACAGCTTATATTTAGGTGCTGAGGCTAACAGACAAATATTGGCTGTCATGAAACTTAAATTTGGGTAAAGGAAAAGATTATATATAAAACTTAGCATGTGCTGATGATAGTGGTTGAGAAAAGTATAGCATTTGAGATGGTGGGTACTTTTAAGACAAAGAACTCACAGAGACAGTGACATTTGAAATGTGTCCTCAGGAGGTGGGACGGAATAAGCCCCATAGGTGAGTTCATCTCAGACTACAGAGTTACTTCAAAGGCCTGCAGTGGATATATCCTTGAAACATTCAAGGAGGAACATGGTGTCCAGTTTGCCTGGAATGGAATGACAGGGGGGTAGGGGGGTAAGAAAACATGGTTAAAGAATTCTAATAGAAAAGATTTAGAAAATTAAACTTTTTTAATCCTTATACAGTTTAGAAGAAAAGATGATAACAGATTATGAAAACTCAGAATGGAAGCCTATTAAATGGGAAAATTATATGCACTGTGCTGTTAAGATCCCAGATAAAAATCAGTGGCAAAGAGGCCAGATCATCAGAGTGGTTACAGACACGTTGGTAGAGGTAAATGCAGTTAACATGTTGTCGTGAAAGTGAATTAATTCACTTTGAATTTTTTTCCTATGTTATTTAATTTCTATTATGCTTTTTAAATTGCAAACAAATTTTTTTTAATTTTTGTCTTTCCATACACTTAAAATTATTGTTTCCTTAGGTCTTGCTCTATGATGTAGGTGTTGAACTAATAGTGAATGTTAACTGTCTAAGAAAACTTGAAGAAAATCTGAAGACAATAGGAAGATTATCTTTGGAATGCTCTCTTGTTGATATAAGGTAGTTTTTAGTTGATTGAATTAATTTTCCCCTTATTGAATATTATGATTTTAAATATTTGTCTTTTTGGATGAGTTTTTGTCAGTTTTAATTTTGCTAACATGTAAAATTTTCATGAATCTGGTTAATTCGGGATTTTAAGAAGAAATAAAGATAAATATTTGGAACACTTAAATTTAGTAGCATTAAGGAAATACAGATAATGAATATGAAAGTAATCTAGGTGAAATTCAAATGGTTGAATATAAAAAGCTTTGAGGAAAAAATCAGATAGAAATAAAATATATTTCATAAGTTTAGATTTGCACGGAAAGCTAATATATATAAATTAGCAGATAGTGAATTTTACGAGATACTAGAAAAATGGCATGACATAATTTTTGGTCTCCTGGAATTCCATTATTTATAGCTTGCATAGTAAAACTAAAGACTACATAGTCAACATCTGCAAGAAAAGTTGGCAACACGTGATCCCATATGCCTCTAAATATCAGCAGTTGGGGCACATTATCAAGCAGAACCCTTATGATAATCAGCATTATATGGAAGAATGGGTAGAGGGCTGATCAGAGTTCTGATGACTCTGAGAATAGGAATCAGCCACAGTATTTCCTTAGAGCATTCAAGCTAATCTGAGATTGGAATGTTACAGGATGCAGTTCATAGCTAAATGCAATACTGTAATGTGTCATAGTTGCATGGTCCTGAAGCCTTTTGGTCATAGAGCCCCTTCAAAGTAAACCGAAGCTCCTTTCCATGATCTCTCTCTCTCTCTCTCTCTCTCTCTCTCT
>NW_022900950.1:24310615-24319763 GCF_012274545.1 Fukomys damarensis
TCTCTCTCTCTCTCTCTCTCTCTCTCTCTCTCTCTCTCTCTCTCTCTCACACACACACACACACACACACACACACACACACAGGAAAAACTGCTGGAACTGGAGTTCGATTTGAGCAAGACAAACAAGTGTGTAAATGAGAGAAAAGATCCAGATAGAAGTATGAGAAGGTAACAAAGGGAAAGATTTTACCATGTTACTGAATATGGCTATATTTTCTGTCACTTTGGAAAAAATGTGAGAATTCGAGAGATACGAAGCTAGAAGAACAGTTGTGATCTACCCTTTCCTCCTAAAAGCTTATGGAATTTTCTTTCACTTAAAACAGCAAAAGATTCCACTTATATCCTATATAAACTACTATGAGGAAAAAGGGAAGAAGTCATACAGTGTCTCTAGAAGCAATGAAAATACACCAGAAATATATGACAAGACATTGAAACAGTAATCTGACATTTCAGAATGACCTAAAAGAAATTTAGAAGATGATAGATGCTCTGAAAGAACCCAACAGCTGGGGATTTAGCTTAGTGGTTCTGCCGCCTGCCTCACAAGCACAAGGTCCTGAGTTCAAATCCTGATACAAAAAAAGAACCTAACATAAAATTTTAAAACTCAGATAATAAGATTATTAAAACTTTGAAAATACATGGTATTGCAGGAAAGAATTAAAAATATTAGGCATGTAGACCAAACTACAAAAAAATACAAAAGCAAATAAGCAATGAATAAGCTTTCTGAGAAAAAAGGACATTTTTTTAATTTAAGGAAAAAATCCAAATAATACAAAATAAAACAAACAAAAAAGACTTAGCATAAACTTAGTAGGCATCCCAAAGAAGAAAACTAAAAGGAATAGAACAAGGCAAATACTAAAAATGGCAATTCAGCTCTCTTGTTACCTTTGCTGCCATGTGTGCACCATGTTGTTTCTGCTCTGCCGTGCCTGTTTGTCATCCCTGTCTTGGAGTCAGCCAACTAGGGACTGAGACCTCTACAAACTGATGAGTTTTCTCTTTGTGAATTGTTCTCAATTTTAAAAAGAAGTCTGAGTGAAAGGCTGAGGTCTGAATAGAGAGCCACTCTCCAGCACCCCTGTATGTAACCACGGAGTCTCCATCTTTAGCTGCGCTAAGCCTCTGGGCAGGGAGTAGGTGCCCTGCCAACGCAGCCCAAATAGAAGGGAAGATTTATCAGCCATGGTGCCTGACAAGAGGTAGGGCAAGACTCACTGGGGAGGAGATGCTGGATCTGTCTGACTTCTGGATTAATTCTCCCTAATCAAATGTCCACTCCAGATCCAAGCAGTGGGACCTAAGGAGAGGCTGGGCTGTTTCTCTTGTATCCTAAGGATGGTTTGATCACCAGGATGAGGGGCAGGGAAGATCAGAAAATAACTAGATAGGAACTCACTTATGCTGGTCTCTTGTCTCTATGTCCTCTCTATGGGGTCATTTTGCTCTTTCCCTGCAAACTGAAGACTGGGAGACCTCTGTCTAATCCAGCTGAGGACAAAAGGCCAACAGAGACCCAGGGGACAGATAGGAGAAACTGAGGCACCAAAATCCAGCAGAGCAGATTTGCCACTCAGAGCTCCCAGGGCAGCTAAGGGGTGGAAGGCAGCAGAGTACATATGTGGGGGAGGTCCTATCCTCCAAGCACATGCCCATGAGGGACCTGGGGCTCCTTCTTGTGATAGGGGCTGTGTGTTTCTAGCAGTCATCATTGGCTGCCCTGGAGACTGGCCAGTGCTAAGAAAGAAACTCTTCTGATGCCTCATCAACCCTAAATTCCTGCCCATGTCTCCCAGTGCCCCTCTGCAGATGGAAAGGCCCCTTGTATCTCTGTCTCTGAGGCAACAGGCCTGGGGTGGTCAGTTGGTTCTCGAGAAGTCTGAAGGCAGCAAAATCCCTGAAGGACTTGAATTCTGGGCCAGTGAAGGAGATGGATCCTGGATCCCCCAGAGGACTGGATGGACCCAGTGGGAGAGATGTGTGGGGCAGAATATTCTCACCCACAACCCACATGAATGTATGGTAAGGAGGAGACTGCAGCAACACAAAGAGATGAAACTATGAGACCCCCAGACTGAAGTCCCAGGTTTCCGGGCTCCTTCTCTCCTCCAAAGCTTTATTTTCATAGCACTGTGGCCTTTTGTTTTTAGGATTTCTCTGGATGCTGGGGCCCTCTCTGCCTGCTCCTGACACAGGCAAGAAGCCCAAGTACTTTGTGGTGAGATAATTCCAACACATAGCTCTGCATTGTTCTCTGTGGCCAGTTCCCTTTCTGTCTTCCCACCATGTTGCCACATGGCCAGTGAGACACTCACTTGGAGGCTGAACATATGGGGTTACCCAATCTAGAACTTTCAGCCTCTCAATCTGGGAGTTAAGCCTCTTTTCTTTATGAAATTCCCAACCACAGACATCTTGTTACATCAGCAGAAAATGGACTAAACAGTCCCCCTTCCCAGAAATCTTAAATCTGAGCCTCAGAGAAGGAAAGGGGGTTACTTCTGATTGAGATTGATGGATTCAACGCTGACATTAAGTTCTACCCCAACCCCACTAAAATGGCAGTGTGAAGGACAAGAAACTATACAAAACCCACAAAAATAATGAGACTTTGGGAGAGGATTTTGCAACATCATTTTCCAAGCAGGAAAGTTGGTGGCTTAGTGAACAGAGGGAGCTGAATCACACACAGGTAGATGGAAAGACACTAAGCAAGGTGACTTATGTTGTGGACCCCCACCCCAAATGCTGAAGAACCAACAGTATCTCTCCACTGGAAATGCACATGAAGGGAAGGTCCAAAGAAGAAAAAGGAGTGGCCAAGTCTATTTAATTACCAACTAATTTGAAAACTTCTACTGTCACAAATGTCTACACACAAATGTATATACAAGCTGATACATCCTTGTACAGTTGAATAGTATTCAATAATATAAAGAAATGAGCTACCAAGCTTGAAAAGACATGAATCAATCTTAGATTCATATTGCTAAGTAGAAAAAAATGGCAATTCAAGTAAATGAAAGGCTGTTTTAAACTTTGTATTGAAAGGGCTTGCTGCAGATCTAGGAAAATCAGTTGAGAATGGCTAACCCTAAAAGATATAATTCAGTAAAATAATTGGTTGAAGGAAGAAAAATAACAGTCATTCCTATTGACATAAATGTATGCCAGGAGATTTCGGCAACCAGAGGAGTATTGAGGCCTAATTGGCCTCCCCTATGAGCACAAAGGAGAAAGGCTTCACTCAGTGGTAATGGCAAATTGTGGGTTATAGGAAAAAGTTAAGACATCTGAGGTTAAGTTGTTTGCCAGAGTATGTATTAATGGATGGATATTGGAAAGCAGATGAATCTTGTGTTACTTTGATTGTTTGTACCCACGTTTGGAGGAATAAAGGCAAAATGAGCCAGACTTAGGGGTTGATCCTCTACCTACTAACGGGCAAAAACCCCCCTGGCATCTTAAACCAACTCCATGTCTCTTTCTCATTCATCTTCATTCAGTCTCTGGGTCAGGGAGAACAAAAAAGTGGGCCGATGTCCTAGAACAAAGCCAAGTAGGTAGGTCAGCTACAGGAGGCACCCCAACATAGGGCTCGGGACTAAGGCTTGGCTACAAGAACATAATGGAGTAATAGTCTTAAATACTTAAGGTGGCAAAGTGTGGATTTTATATAAGCCACAGATACACAGAACACTGTTTCTAGGAACTTTTCTGAGAAGTCTTTATGATTAAGCTTATAATCAAACAGACGTGAGAGACTTTGACCTAAGGGCTTGTGGTTAACATTACATTTATTTCACCTATAAAATTAATATTAATTGACCTGATCACTAGGATAATATATAGTACACAAAGTAGATAAAGCACAATTTCAAAAATGAGTTTGGGGAATGAGTACTAATAATTGAATGAGCTTGCTGTGTATCTTAGTATAGTAAGTCCCCAACTTATGAATGAGTTCTGTTCCAGGAGAACATTTTTAAGTAGGATTCACTTATAACCAACAATATGTCTTATGCAGTAGTATACCTGTGCAAGTTTGCAACTTGGATATTTATAAGTCAGGGACTTACTGTAGTATTAACTAGGAGTTAGAGTTTGTTATGGCTTCTGTCCACATGTCTCCTCAGCCTCATGAGCTCAGGTGGGACTTTAGGGAATGACTGGATCGTGGGTGTATCATACTGGATCATGGGCTTGTGATACTGGCTTAGTCCACTAATTGGTTTAGCATAGTTCTGGATGTGGACAAGTGATACACTGAAGAGAGAAGACCCACCCTGAGTGTGAGTGGTGCCAACCAATAGGCTTGTACCCTGGATGAAGTAAAAAGAGAAGGGAAGCTCACTGCTTCCTGCCTGCTGTGCCACAAACTGTTTCTCCTTTGGGATGCCCCTCTACCATACTGCTCTATCTTGGAGTTACCCACCTATGGACTAGAATCTCTACAAACCCTGAGCTAAAAAATAAATGTTTCCTCCTTTAACTTGTGAGGGTTGGGTATTTTGAATCAATGGTTCTCCTCAATAATTAAGACATTATTGAGGAGAACCATTGATTCAGCTTTGAAATGATGTTAATATTTTATATAAACAAGTCGAATAAGGAAAGTTAAATAAATTCTGCATAGTGGTGGCATTCCCTCTTGAAGAGAAACTTCAAGAGATTTTAAAACACAGCAAGGGGGCCGGGGATTTAGCTCAGCGGTTCGGTGGCCTGCCTTGCAAGCGCAGGGACCCAAGTTCAATCCCGGGTACCAAAAAAAACAAAAAACAAAAAAACAGCAAGTTGGGCTTGGGGGTGTAGCTCAGACGTAGAGTGCTTTCCTAACATGTACAAATCCTAGAGATCAATACCTCCTACTAGAAAACAAAAAACAGCTATTTGTCCTTGCTGTGCTATATCCTAGGGATAAAAATTACCTGTCCCTTCCCAGGAAAATCATCAAGTGTTTTCATTCATTCCAAATTTGGTTAGTGTTGTTATTCTAATGTGAGTTGTGGGATAAGTCAAACTTCTCATTAAGAACTGGTACAATTAATAGTTGACAAAGATGTAAAATTAAGGTTAATTTCCTCTGTAATTCTAATTTTAAATTAGAAATATCAGTACAATCTCTTGAGATACAAATATAGATTTGGGAGTTTCTTGAGCAAGGTCTCACCATACTGTATAACCCAGGAGGGCTTCAAACTTATGACAGTCATCCTGCCTCAGCCTCCCAAGTACTGGGATTATAGGCATGTATCTGACTTGATTTTGTTTTGAAAAAAAAAAGAGCATGGGTTTTAACCTGATAGCATGCATAACACAGTATCAGTGAGCTACTCTGATGCACAAATTGAAGTTTCTAAAGACCATTTTCCACTAAAAAAAAAAAAAAAAAAAATAGTGTTTTTTAGGAAAATATCTGATCCAAGGTCTTAGAAAGGAAGTGTATAAGTCTAGAGTTTCTTCCAAAGATAAGATTACAATTACCAAAAAAGGAGAAAGCTATGAAAAACTATTGGAGTTATGGCAAAACAACTCAATAATCAATCAGAATAAACTTCAGCTAACCACAGATGGGACAGTTTGAACACCAGTAGGATGGCAATTGGATCTGTTCATAGTGATTAAAACTCAAAGGTTGCCTTTAGAGCGTTCTAATGAGCTGCCTTTTTGTTCTGAATACTGAAAAATAAGGGAAATACACATTTGTCTTGCTTTTCCTATACAAAATATATTTCAGGTTAAATAACTGGTAAGAGAAAATTATTCTCAGTACTCCAAATTACTCCAGAGGAATAATATCAACATAAGTAATATTATTTAAAATCCTGAATAAACTAAAGGATCTAGACTGTGATTGTCAGTGACTACAAACATCACAAGAGAGAACTAGGCCTTGTGTGCCCCTTAATGGATGTGCAGAGCACTTACTTTGAATAGTTAAGAAAACTGGGATCGGATTGACCTACAAAAAATGCAAAGGACAGAGGAACTTGCTTTACACCATGGGAATATAGTCTGCTAAATCCAAACAAACCTTGGAAACTGCAGAACAAATGACTCATTTTCTTCAACAGAAAATTTCAGAAAATGAGATGGAAGGTTGATTCAAGGCATGTGTCAGCAATCCATCATCTGTGCATTTGTTTTCTTTCCTACTACAAACTATTTTCAAAACATCAGGAAAAGGCAAACTTCATCCGAAGAGTTCATATTAAGGAACGAATAATTTTGAAAATTGTAATGATAATACCGTGGCTATGTTTATTTTAAAAGACTTACCTTTTAGGCTGGAGGTGATTGCACATGCCTGTAATTCCAGCACAGAGGAGGATAAGGTAAGAGGATTATGAATTCAAGGCTAGCCTGGGCAATTTAGACCCTGTCTCAAAAAAACAAAAAAGACCTTTTTGGAAATGCAAACTAAAATCTTTACAAATGAAAATTTATAAAGACCATTAATCCTTACATATAAACTTCTTGAGATTAAGAAACACTAGAGGGCAGAGGATTTAGCTCAGTGGCACCATGCCTGCCTCAGGAGTGCAAGGTCCTGAGTTCAATCCCCGGTACAAAAAAAAAAAAAAAACATCTAGCAGATTAGTAAAACATGCCCATGTGTACCATGGAAGTGTAGTTTTGGACCCTCGTCAGTTCCTCCCTGGCACTGTTTTCCTGCTCTGCTTCCTGGCCCCCATGAATTAAGCAGCTTTACTCCACCATATCCTTCCACCGGGATGTTTCTGACCTGGAGCCTGCCGACTGTGTACTGAATCTTCTAATACCATGAGCTAAATTAAATCTTTCCTCTTCTAATCATGTACCAATCCAATTATTTAAATACAGGATGACCAAAAATTGCATTTTAATGAATTTTCAAAAGATAACAAAATATAAAAATGACAAATTTATCAAATTGATTCAATACAAGAATCAGCTGGTTGAAATGACACCCGCCCAAGCAATGCTTGGGATAGTGTGTAAACAAATGCACTGGCTGAGTGACACTTGGGGTAAACTGTTAAGTGGTTAATTCATGGGTGCTGGATATTTTGTCCCAGAAATGCGTCTTGCTTCAAAAATTAGTAGTAGATATTTGGGGATACAGATGAAATAAAATAAAATTTCATGTATTGAAAATTGTCAAAGCTGAATGAAAATCATTTATAATATGGTTTTTGTATATGTTTGAAAACGGATAATTTTGGTGAATTAGCCATATTTGTCTTTTTTTAATTAATACATTTGCTGTATTATAATAATGCTGTTCATTTTGGAGAGTTTGTACATGTACATTAACAAGCCTTAATTCTTTTTACTGCCCCTCTTACACCCTCCTGGTTTACTCCCTCTATTTCTAGATCCCCTTCATATTTGCAAAAGATGTAGCTCCCTGTTTCATATTATTTCTCTTTTATTTGGCTCTTTATTTATACCTTGGGTTTCTCATATAAAAGAAACGATGATATATTTAAATTTGTGTGTCTGATTTATTTCATTTACCATTTGTTTTCCTACAATTTACTCAAATTTATCCTTCATAGTACAGTGATACTCCACTGTGTATAAGTACTGCAGTTTCTTTATCTGTTCACCAATGATAGACATGTTAGCCACTTCCAAGATTTAGCTATTATGAGCTGTGCTGATATAAACATGGGTGTGCATGTATCAATGTAATATGTTTAACTCTTTCAGAAAGATATCCAGAATGAACGAATGAATGGCTTTATAAATGTTGAGGTTTATATTAGCTATAATTCAGGCGCAGTTATTTGAATTAGATTTGAATTCTAGAAAACTCCCAAAAGTGAGCAGTAGAGTCATTGCAAAGAGACGTTTTTTTCTTTTCCATTAAGTATTTCTGGAGTGCCTTCTGTGCACCAGGACTGTGCTAGATATTAGAGGATGTAATGATGAGAAAGTAGGACATCATCTGTCTTCTCTCATAGTTTATAGTCTAGTTGACATATATAAAACATATGATGATGAGAATTTCCTTAACTATACCTACTCTGTTGGGGTCTTCAATGTAGTAGTGCAGAACAGATATACATAAATAAGTTAGCACATAATATGCACCCAAAGTAGAATAGAAAGTTAAACAAAAAATGCTGTGAAAAATGGAAAACTATGATGATAACATGAATTCATATTCAAATTTATATATTTAGTTTGTTCAAACTCTATTTACAACATTTCTTGTACCTTTGTATTTAAATATCCTATGCTGTTTTGTTATTTTATAAAATAAGTTGTTATTTGTTTAGACCAACTGGTGGGAGTGACAAGTGGACAGCAACGGCTTGTGACTGTCTTTCATTGTACCTCACTGGAGCCATAGCAACCATAATCTTACAGGTGGGTAGTAGGTAAACAGGTATAACAGGTATATATTATTACATTAATGTTTTTGTCAGTTCACTTTATTATCTTATTGAAAAAAAAGCCCTTTGAATTTTGTTGCAAACTTCTGTTGCTAACTTTGTTGGTCATATTTCAAACTATAATGCCTGTTTGATGATGCACCACAAATCACTTTCTACAGTAATATTTTTGCCGGGGATTTAGCACAGCGGTTCCATCACCTGACTTACAGTAATATTTTTAACTTGATGATTTGCATGTCTACAAGAGTATATTTATTTATAAAGGCATTTTCTATTCTATTGTCAATGTGGAATATTAGAATTCTAGTGAAATCAAATTAGCTGTATATCAGTAAATATATGTATATATGAATACAGATATGAGAACAGGCATATTTCTACAGAGAACTTAAAAACATTTGCTTTTAGAATTTTTCTAATTTAAATATATTTTACTGAATTAATGACTAAAATTCTTTTGTGTAACTCATTTTTCCATGTTACCTTTTTCTGTAGGCACTATTTTTATAAATTTTTCCATGTGAAACAGAGTATACATTTTACAGTTATTTCTTTTGCTTTTTGTAAAGAAAAAAAGGTCACACCCTGTAAAGTATATTTTAATTATATAATGTAAACTGTATGGGAAGAGAGAAAATTGTTAACTGGTAGTAGGTATCTTTTTCCCCCCATTCAAGATGGAAAATGTTTTTCATTTATTCTTTTTTTTTTTTTTTTTTTTTTTTTTTTTTTTTTTTGTGTTTTTTT
>NW_022900950.1:24319775-24325012 GCF_012274545.1 Fukomys damarensis
TTTTTCTTTTTTTTTTTTTTTTTTTTTTTTTTGGTAAGGTTACTTTGATAGCAAGGTCTTCCTGATACATTTCACACACATACAAAAATCTTTCCCCTGTGATTCTTCTATGCTGTTGTCATTCTTTCCCTCTAATCTATTTAGTAACAAAGTAACTTTACTCAATTGGGAATTTTTTTTTCTTAAAGTAATGTAGAAGAAATGTTTGTGAAAAGTATATTCTTTATAAGAATTTTTTTGTGTGTCTTACTGAGCTTTTAAATCACTGCAGGAGAAAAATACAACATGGCCATTACCTGTGAAAATTTTCTGCAGAGATGAAAAAGGAGAGCGTGTTGATGTTTCTAAATACTTGATTAAAAAAGGTTTGGCTTTTAGGGAAAGAAGGTATAAGCTTTTTAAATTTTTTTGACACCCGTTTGTGATGGATGCTTCCTATTTATTTGCATAAATTTTTATTTGTGCTTCCAAATAAGAATTGCATTTTGTTTGCTTTTAAACTATAAAGGAGTTTCTACATAATTCCTAAGGAGCCATCTCAGAAACACTCTTTCAGAAATGTTCATTTCTTTGTTCCATACCAACTGTTGTATACTTAAACTCTTTCTTATATACTGGATTTTATACTTTCCTTTTTTCTTTGGCATTCGTATTCTAAAACAAAAAAGGAGCAATATAGTGAGTACCAGATCTGAGCCCTTTGGCATCCTTTGCTTAGACAGGAATGTTTGAGCTTATGTTGAAAATTATGGTTGGTATTTACAATATGTATTTGTGTCAAGCAAATGAGTGGCAAAAAATTAATTGAAAAAAATCACATTTAAAGATCCAAACAGGTGTGAAGTTTTAGAATAAGTAGCTTTGTCAGGGGTTCAGGGAAGAAGGATTGGGATATTGTCATGGCCGTAGCTTGTTCCTATATCTGGCTAGGTGTGGAGGTACGTTCAGTTTGCAAACACAGTTTCCTGTTAACCACTTTGTCCCATACAAGGACAGATTTTTTTAGATACAGTTGGCTTTAGAACCCCCTCCCAAGACCTGGTAAAATAGAAAAAGAATGAGAAATCAGAAACAAAATGAGACCAGGTATAGTAGATGGGTTAGAGTTACCTGAGCATTGATACACAGCCAGGTTCCATGTCAAAGTGCCTCTCTTGGGGTTAATTTGCTTTAGGTTAAAGTAATTCCTATATAGAAATGAGTTAAAGTGAAAAATTCTTGCCAAGTTTACACCACTGACATGCAGTGATTGTGAAGTTTTAGGGTTTGTTTTATTTTTTACTGCTTTAATAGTACCACAAGCTATCTTAATGCACATTTAGTTGAGACTGATTCATCAATGTTTATTTCCCACTAAAACAAAAGTACAGGAGGTGAGAAGAAACAAAAAGCTGCTGTAATTCTGCTAAAATACAACCAATATTAATATTATCTTCTAGGATTTTATTGTTTTGCACAAGCATACTTTCATGATCAAAAAAGTAATACGAAGTAAAAAGTTTAATTAGCTTATTACCACTAACACTTAATATCTAAATATTTATTGTTTTTTAAGAGATTCATATTCTCTTTGTATTCTGTAAATGTTGATAATATGCCACATATACATGTTCTAACTGAGCTAAAGTAGTATTTACCTGAAGGTGTTGTATTGAAAAAATAGTGTCAATTTGAAGGTATTGTATATAGTACTTGGAATATACTACTTAGGAGATTTTATGAGAAAATAATGTGTATGTATGAGATAGTAATTTAAAATATTTTAGTTAAATTTTTTCATCAATCTCCTTTACAATTCAAAGTAATTTTAATTATAAGAAATTATGACCATTTTCATGTAACAGCATAATCTAGTATATCCTAGACTAGAATTAAATATCTTCTTTAAATGTTAGGTATGTTTGAAGGATTCTTTTTATGCTGTTTTCCCTAGATTTTTATATTTGCTCCTGTTGAGAGTTTTTTTTATGTTACAGAATTATCAAATCAGATACTGTCCACTCATCTGAGAAGTCTCTACAAATTCCCATGGAACAAGGAGATTCAGAATTTACTAAATGTATTAAAATTAACTCTGACACTGACAAAAAAGCTGCTGATATAGTCAGTGAACACAGGGTATCTGAATGTAAGGAGAAAATTTCAGAGTCAAGAATGGGATGCTATAAACCACCAGTTATTCCTGACAAAAAAGTATTTGAGGCCGTAGTCAGCTGCATCGGTGATGATGGAACTATATTTGTAGTGCCTAAGTTATCAGGTACAATTTTTGGTTTTTCATTTTCATTGTGGTTTTGGTTTTGGTTTTTGTAGCACTGGGATTGAACCCCGGGGCTTTCACACTAAACTGTATCCCCAGCTTTTTATGAAAAAAAATTTTTTTGAGACTGGTCTCGCTAAGTTGCTAAATTGTCCAGTCTGGGCTCAAACTTGTAATCCTCTGCCTCAGTCGTATATACAGTATGATCACATTCATCATTGGGAATTTGTACCTTTATATGATGTGTCTTGGTTCTCATTTTTCCCCATTCCCTGCCCTCCCTTCACCCCCTCCACACCTCCCTATTTACAAAGACTTTGTTTCCATTTTTTCCTTTTCCCATATATTTTCCTTTCCCTTCCTTCCTTTCCTCTACCCCTCATTCTTCCCCTTCCCCTTTTCTTACTATTTCACATTATCTGTTATACATTTTGAACCTTATTTGCACTTTCAGTCTCATACCAGAAAAACTAATTGGTATTTACATGTGTGTCCTATTTATTTCACTTAAGAGTATGGCCCCAATGTGCATCCATTTAGCTATCAGTGTCTCTAGTTTATCATTCTTTATGGCTGAGAAGTACTCCATTTTATTTAAAAAAAACAAACAAAAACATTTGCTTTATCAAGTCTCTAGATGATGGGAAATTGGGTTGTTTCCAAGTTTTAGCTATTACAAACTGTGCTGCTATAAACATGGGTGAGCAGATATCACTGTGGTAAGATTCTTTTAATTCTTTTGGAAAGATACCCAGCAGGGGAATAGCAGGGTCATATGGGACTTCCAATCCTAGCGGTTTGAGGTATCTCCACATTGATTTCCACAGCGATTGCACCAGTCTGCACTCCCACCAACAAGGGAGAAGGGTTCCTTTTTCTCCACAACCCTGCCATCACTTGTTATTGGTTGATTTCTTGATAGCAGCCTTCTTTCTGGGGTGAGGTGGATTCTCAACATTGTTTTCATTTGCACATCTGGAATGACCAGTGATGTTGAACATTTTTTCATATGTTTATTTACTGTTCCTACTTCTTTGTCTGAGAAATGTCTGTTTATTTCAGATGCCCATTTTTGGATTTGGTCTTTAAATTGGGGAGGTCTGATTTTTTTAAGTTCTTTATATATTTTAGATAGTAGACCTTTGTCTGAGGAAAAGCTGGTAAAAATTTTTCCCACATTATAGGTTGTCTCTTTGCTCTGTTGGTGGCTTCTCTTGCTGTGCAGAAGCTTTTTAATAAGATGAGATCCCAGTGTTTGATTCTCTGCGCTAGTTCACATGCAGCTGAGATTTTGTTGATGAAATCTTTTCCTCAACATTGTCTTCAAGAGTTCTACCTAACCTCTCTTCCAACCGGTTTAGTGTTTCTGTTTCAGTATTTAGATCTTTGATCCATTTCAGTTTTAGTTTAGTGTGTGGTGAGAGATATAGGTCTATGATATCGCTAGCCACAACGTTTTCCCCATCTTCTTTGGTCATCCAAGGTCATCATCTGTTTTTTTTTTTTCAGTGTTGGGGATTGAACCCAAGACTTACTGAAGATTATCAATAACTTATTGAAAAGTGGTAGTTTTCCCAAATGATTTCTATTTTTAATATTTTATTCAGAATTCGAGCTACTAAAAATGATGAATGAAATTCAGAGTACTTTAAAATGCCTGGGTCTTTTGGAACCTTATTTCTGGAAGAAGGGAGAACCTTGTGCAGTGAGAGGATCTGATACTATGTGGTATCGAGGCAAAGTGATTGAAGTTATAGGCAGCACTATCAGGGTAAGTCTGAAATTCTTTTGTGACTATTCAACCTGTGTGCCAGAGCACTAAGCAGTTTTTTAAAATCTGTACACCTGAAAACTTGGTTAAAAATAGGGATAGAAAAACAAAATAAGGGTAGGAATGTACCTCAGTGGTACAGCGTCCCTGGTTTAATCTCTTAACTGGTAAAGAGGAAAAAAAAAATCCAAGCCAAAATAATCAGTTGATCATTTCATATAGAAGGATCAGGCAGATGTATTTTTTTGTAATAAGTATCTTTATTTTCAGATCTATATATAGTAACCTGAACAAAAATAGTTCCATGCAGGGACTTGTCCAGTGGTACCTTAAAAGATGGACTACTTAGTTGTAATACACTTAGTTTCACTATGTTCCTTATAACAACCTGTTTTCAAGTATGTTAAAGATCTCCTTAAAAACTTAGGGACCATCTATGTTTTTCAAGGTAAGCACTAATTTACCTTTCCAGAATAGTAGGGTAGCACTCGAATTTCATTAAAAATTATTTTAAAATAAATGCATGCATTGAAAAATTAATATATACAAATGAAAACACTTTTATTTACATGTATTTACTAAGTAAAGCACCAAATTTAATGATATATTTCATCGGGTATTTAGTATTTGAAAGTTTGTTGAGGTGAGAAAAAGACGTCTTGTTTCTACTTAGAAGATTTTTACTATTCAATGATAGTACTGTGGCACTTTAGGATTTTTTAGCTTCTTTCATATATGTGCATTCATGCTTTAAAATTGATTTACAACTGCCCTAGACATAAATTATTATTCTCACTTTCATAAGGAAGTTGAAGTTTAGGTTCAGTGACCTGCCAACAACCCCCTATCAGGGATAGTGATATTGGAGTTCATATCCCAGCATCTATTTCCTAAACATCAGTCTTGTGCTTTTTCTTCTGGATTACTAACTGGTCTTCGTAGAAGTAAAATAGTTTCAAATTAGACTGGAGATTTAAGCATCTAGGTACTTACTGATTCATGCATTTTCATGAGGTGGGTCATTTTTCACGTCCATTTGTAGTTTCAGATAAACCTTTTCCTTCGCCATGAAGGTGAACTAAAATTTAGTATGCATCAACCAGGAAATGGAAATAAATGTTCCCTTTTTTCTGGAAATTTTTCAAATTAAAATTCAATTACCTTTCTAGGATGTCCTTTTTTTTTTTTTTTTTTTTTTTTTTTTTT
>NW_022900950.1:24325115-24350174 GCF_012274545.1 Fukomys damarensis
AATTAAAATTCAATTACCTTTTTATGATGTTCTTTTTTTTTTTTTTTTTTTTTTTTTTTTTTTTTTACTTGGTAACACTGGGGATTGAAGCCAAGGCCTTCACATTGAGCTACATCCCCACCGTTTTTTTAAAATATTTTAGTTTGAGACAGGGTCTTATAAGTTACCCAGACTGGGCTCTGATTTTTTTTTTCTTTGTACCAGGGATTGAACCCAGGTTCACTTGAGTTTGCCAGGCAAGTGTGACCCCACTGAGCTACATCCCCAGCCCTCTTCTAGCTTTTAGTAATACATTTTAGCTATACATCCCCAATCCTGAACTACAAATTTTATTTGGACTATTTCAGGTACAATATTTAGATCATGGATTCACTGAAAAGATTCCACAATGTCACCTTTACCCTATTTTGCTGTATCCTGATATACCCCAGTTTTGTATTCCTTGTCAGCTCTATCATACTATACCAGTGAGTATATAATAATAACTTGTGGGATGATTAATTTGAAATATTGTTTTTAATTAATTTTAAGACAGCTAAAGGGGCCTTTTTTAAAAAAGTGTTGTATTAATGATCTGTTGTTGCATAACAAAACTAAAACTTAGTGACAAAACAATAAACTTATACTATTTCTGTGGCTCTAGAATTGGGTAGCTTAGCTGGCTGGTTTGGACTCAAGATCCTTATGATACTCCACTCAAGATGTCCACTATACTGTGCCTATCCAAAGGATCCGATAAGGACAGAAGAGCCACTTGCAGATGGCTCCTCGCGTAGCTGATGGCAGAAGCCTCACTGCCTTGCCATGTGGCTCCGTTAACACATGAAAGTGTGGTAGCCCCCACTTCCTGGGAGGATGTGCTATGGGCCCTGCAGAAGTACTGCATTGACATGTTGGACTTTTTTTAAAGTTTTAAATTGACATTTTGTTTTAAATGTAAAATATTTTTAAAGCATAAAGTATCTTGAGTACTATAGAGAGAAGCTTGGTCAAATCATTAATTTTTAAAGATCATTTTAATCATATACCTGTGATATTCCCTGCGTTATCTCACTTTGTGCAAATGTGAAAGATTCTGAGTGTATCAATCCCACACAGGTTGGGAATGTCTGGCAGCCAGATGCAATCGAGCTTCTTCAGGAGCTGCTTTCAAAGAGAGTGGTGGACATTCACATTATGGTAATTTGTCTTCAAAGTGTATATAGATGATTTGTTTGCCATAAAACATAACATAATTTGAGGTATATTTTTATGATAAATAGTGTTATATGTGTTCTTATGTGAACAGGAATTGCTCATTAACATTCAGGAAGTCATCACTTTGGTTCCTAGGATTGTTTTAAATAAGCCTAATTTTGAACATGTTCTTGAGAACTTTCATAACCATTAAAGCCAGAAGATTGGAAGATTCCCTACTCACAGCTTCCTTATTTGGATACAAGGGCAATATCACATTGATGGAGATGTTTATAAATATGAAGAAGTTTTCAGGATAATTCTGTGTAGTAGCACTGTTTAAGTGATGGTACTTCTGATAGCTTATCACATTCCCCATCCTCAAAGAACTCCTCTAGTTAGTGCAACAAGATAAACCTGAAAAACTCACACTACAGAGCGACGTGTTGAGAGCCAAGTGATAGGTAAAAAGCTAAGTACAATAGGAATTTGGAAATTGTGAGACGCTTTGAGATACACTTGAAGAAAATATGGTAGGAGTTCTCTTGATGGGAATGAAATGTCAAAGTCCTGCTACAGCTTTAGAAAATGGCGGAACCAATTAGAACAGTATAGTGTTAGAAGAAGAATGCTGTAGGATTCAGGAGAGGGAGGGGCCAGTCGGAGGCTTCTGATAAGTGAAGTAATAGCGTGAGTAAGATTAAATTTCTTGAAGCACAAGGTGGGTGTCTAACACATTTATTTTGTACTATTTCTGTTATTTAATTTTATGAATTTTATTTGTGTTTAGTAAACTCTTACAGTCTGACACTGTGTTGTTCATCAGCATTGGTTTTCAAGAATGTTACACATTTTCATCTCTAAATTATAATGAGCTTTTAGAGGGAAGGTCATAGCACAGTAGAGACTGCCAATTGAAAGCCCAAATTTATTTATTTTAATATATTAATTGTGATTAAGGCTGGAAACACTAAAATTTTGTTAAAATATTTAGCAAACAAGAATAACTTCAACAGTGATCCACATTATATATGCTGGAAGAACTGTAATTCCATTTCTCAAAAACTGCAAATAGACTACAACAAGATAAAGAAAATGTCCTAGATAAGGAAAAGTTTGATGGAAAAGTTTTCTAGCTGGAGTCAAGAAATTGAATCAGTTGAACTATGGGTAGAGATCTTGAGTGTTACAATTGGGATATATGGTCAGTATCAGTTGATAAATATGAGCTAATAAATTTCTAAACTACAGGGCCTCCTGAATCTAAATGCAAAGACAGCAGTAGTGAGCTGGGAGTCTAGCTCAATAGCAGAGCATTTGTCTTTCATGCACAAGGGTTTGTTTGGTCCCTAACACACACACACACACACACACACACACACACACACACGGGAGGGAAGGAGGGAGAAAAGGAGAGAGATACCATTTCAAAATCAGGGCATTGAATGAAACTGCAATTTATATCATATGATACAGCCCAGGATCCCCTCCAACACTAATTTGTTATTTATTATTACATAATAGTCTCCCCAAAATTTAATGGCTTAAGGAGAAAAGGCAAATAGAGAAATCACAACAGGATCTCAAGGTTTGTCTGGAGTCCTGGATTGATTTGTCAGATTTCTTTATGGAGTATTTCCTCTCTGTAAAGTTGTTCTCTCCTGGGTCCAGAATTGGAATGTAATTTCATTAATCACTACCAAGTGCTGACTACAGGGAATCACATCATCTAATATCAGACCTTTGTACTTTAAATCTAGAGGCCTGAAAAATGAAGCCTTAAATGAAATATTCAACCCATAAAACTTCTCCAGCAAAACTAAACAGGAGAGGTGACAAAGCCCTGATAAAATCTTGCAAACAAAGAAAATTCCAAAAAAAAGACTGAAGAAATTTGCCTTGAGTACTATATGAACCTAGGCTCTGCACTTACCATAAAAAAGAAAGCCTGCAGGGGCTGGGGATTTAGCTTAGTGGTTCCACCACCTGCTTCGCAAGAGCAAAGTCCTGAGTTTGATCCCTGGTACCAAAAAAAAAAAAAACAGCTTGCTACTTTAGGAAAGAAATCACCAAACAATATTCACTAAAAACAGGTGGAATGCACAAAGAACAGTACCAGCTATTTGCCTATAAACAGCCTACCCTGAAAAACTCTGTCTTTAAAGTACTTGAGAACCAAGGACCTACTACAGCTTCAACTATACCAAATATCGGAGAATCTTGTGCTTCCCTATGTACATATAACAATCCATTAAATTTTGTTTTGGAGACTGGAAGTTATGTTAAAGACTTGGGAAAAGACCAAGAAAAAGACAGGGTACTATTGCGTTACTACGAGTCGCAGTACCCCTCAAATGGTTCAGGTGACAGTACTGATGGTAAGCTGTTAGTGGTAAATCTGAGTCCTACAAAGGACACAGACTTCTCGTTGCATGCTAACAAGAAGGAGCACTCTGTGGAGCTCCAAGAATGTGAAACCACACTGCCAGTCCAGGCCTTCTTTTCCTTCATAAGGAGTCCTCTGAATTTGTTTCATTCAAATATAAGAGTAATTGTGGACCATACGTAGGAGTAAAAGAAAATCAGCTTGTTCTAAAAGGAAAGAATCCAGGTAGTGATTTAATGTGATATAAAGCTGTGGGTTCTGGTATGAGTAATTCAAACAGTGTCATTGGAGTAGGGAAAAGAATGCTGTAGAAGGCTTTTCTTATGTGTAAAATATTTTTTTTCTAGGGCAGGGTAAATCGATTTAGCTCAGTGGTTCCACCGCCTGCCTTGCAAATGCAAGGACCAGAGTTCAATCCCTGGTACCAAAAAATATATATATATTATTTTCTAATCCTTCAGTTCTGTATTTCCTTCTGTATCACTACATGTTTAATAAAAGTATGAAGTAAGTATTGATTTTTTTAAAACCTTACTAACTTTTTAGAAAGATATAGCAGAGCTATTATTTTCAGACCAGAAATAATTTCACATTTAGTGCAAAGAAGCAAGTGCCATATCTCAAGTTGCTCTTTAGATAAGGATCTATTTTAAAGAGCTACATCATTTTCCCTGATTCTAAACCTACTTCATAGGTTCAATTCCTAGGGCTCCTAGTAAGAAGACCAGATGCTGCAGAGATTGACCATTCTTCAATTAGACTATAAAACACCTAGTGTCTGTAGCCGTCCTAGGCAACACCCTGATTAGCTAGCTCTAACTACCAAGAGTTATGGCACTCCACATCAGGCATGGCAGTTCACACCTATAATTCCAGCACTTAGAAGGCCAAGGCAGGAAGATCACAAATTCCAGACCACCTTGGGCTACGTAGAACTTGTCCAAAAAAAAAAAAAAAAAAAAAAAAAAAAAAAAAAAAAAAAAAAAAAAAAAAAAAAAAAAAAAAAAAAAAAAAAAAAAAAAAAAAAAAAAAAAAAAAAAAGAAAATTATGGAATTTCAAATGCCTACACACTTAGGCAGCATATATATGTGTGAAGAGGCAAGGATAATTGAAAATTTAAGAAAAATCCAGTATTTGTAAATAGTTTTACTATTTGCATCTATTTATATTTGTGTATATTTATATTTTACTATTCATATCTAATTATTTCATTTTTAAATTTTTTATTTAACTTTAAGCAAAATTTTTACACCAGGAAGTAAAAAAATTTAATTCACACAGTTCACACATATAATTGAAATTATTGGGAATCTCTAATAAACTGAACCCTTAAAAATGGAGTCACAACACATGTTAGGGCATCCAAGTAGCAGGAGAGCCAAGTAGCATGGCAGAGCTAAAACCCTCTAATCTATTAGGACTGTGAAGAGAGAGATAAAATTAACTTCTAAATATCAATAACTGGTGTGCTATGCGTGGTATGGTATACTTTGGCCTTCTGATACTGGGCTTCCAAAGATCTATGACCTTTGATAAACTCCACCACTTTTGATACAATTTCTTCTAATTTTTGTCTCTTGTATGTACAAGTCTTCTTTTTGTTTGGCTTGTCAAAGATTCTGCTCACTGTAGAATTTCATTTATCTTCTCTTCCTTCTTCAGGTCATGTGACCAGCATATCCTTAATATATCTCTTGCACCTCATCTTTTCTCACTTCTACATGCCAACACCTTTATTCTACTTTGCTTACCTGACATTGTAAAATTTTATGTACACCTATTGATGGAAACATTTTTTATTATTTATTAGTACATTTTAGGTATACCTTACGATCACATTCATCAAGAATTTGTACCTGTACGTAATATATCTTGATTCTTATTTTCTTCCCATTCCCCCGCCCTCCCTTCAACTGTTCCACACCTCCCTATTTGTACTTTACTGTTGCAAAAGTAGGAAATTTTGTTTGTTTTGTTTTGTTTTTTGTTGGGTTTTTTTTGTTTTGTTTAGTTTTTTTGTACTGGGGATAGAACTCGGGTCCTTGTGCTTGCAAGGCAGGCGGGTGGAACCACTGAGCTAAATCCCCAGCCCAAGAGTAGGAAAATTTATACTCAACCATATAGTGCCATTATTAACTACTAAAGGAATTTTTTATTTTGGGCTTATTTTAAAGCCTTAATTTCAACAGTGCTTCACAGGCTGAATACTTACAATAAATGACCAACATAATAACATGAAACATAAAAGATGTCCATTTCTGGAATCTAGTTTGTTGAAATCTAGGATATAAATCTGGTGAAACAAAGTAAAAAAGGCTGAGAATTTCTGTATAAAATTATACAGTTGTAGAACTGTGTAACTTTGTTTCATTAATTTGTCAATAATTTTACTATGGGGCTGGGGATTTAGCTCAGTGGTTCCACTGCCTGCCTCCCAAGCACAAGGACCCAAGTTTGATCCTCTGTACCAAAAAATAAATAAATAATTTCACTGTGGAGACAAAAGCAGAATCTAATCATTCTCTGTGAAAAACAAAGGGTAGACTATGTGCATCTGTACAACAGACTTAAAATAATTACTAAGTAACCAAATATATCCATTACCTTATCAACCAGAATAAACCATTTTTATAAAAAATGTAACTAAAACAATTAACAATTTATTGCTTGTAATTTTATAAGTGAATGCACCCAGCTAAATAATTCTTCCACACTGTAGGGTGTTGTCAAGGTGTTATCTGAGGGTTCACCTGGGTTGGAATATCAGAAATGACCACTCAGGGCCAGGGATGTAGCTCAGTGGTGCCACTACCACATGGTCCAGAGTTCAGTCCCTGGTACCAAAAAAAAAACAAAAATGACCACTCACATGTCTGATGCCTTGAGTCCCACTGGAAAACTAGGCCCAGCTGGGATGCTGAAATATCTGAATCAATCAATCATTCAAAATCTCTCTCTTTTCCTCTCCCCCTCCCCCCTCCCCCTCTTTTTTTTTTCCTCCTCCCCCTCTCCTTCTCTCCTTCTCCCTCCCTCCCACCCTTCCTCCTCTCTCTCTCTCTCTCTCTCTGTCTCTAGGCCACTTCCTCTATTATTGACCTTACCTCTTGACCTTCCTGTGAGAAGTCACATGACCTCCTCTAGATTTCTTACATGATATCTCAGGATACCAAAAGGGAAAAGGAAAAACCTTCTAAGCATTCTTATTGTTGCAGAAGGAATCAGTAAGTGACACACAGAGAGGCAGCAGAATGGAAGTAAAATGACAAATTTACTAATCGATAAGGGTCAATCGCACGTAAAGTGTGCCAGGATTGATGAAGTACTGAGTTACAACTCCTCCTTTTATAGGGTTTCACAGCCTTGACTTCATTTGGATGGTTACATTTCTTTCTCTCAGTTCAAATCACTGTCATAGAATAGTTAATCTTTTCAACCCAGACATAACATTTCTTTGCAGTTGGGGAGTTTACCTTTAAGATTCACGTATTTATCTATCCTAGCCCATAGGAAGGGGGTGTTCAGTGTCAGGGGAGCAAATGTTGGCAATGGTCCTTTTTATCGTGACGCTTTTACAATCAGGTGGCTTCAGTCTCTGTGGGAGCTCAAGACCCCGATGTGCCCTGTTATCTCAGGGTCAGACCAAATGCCTCATTCAGCAATTAGTGCCTTCGGTGCCTATTAGTTTTGAGCTAAACAAAACAAGCTGCTCTTAGAGACAGCAGAAGCCATTTTATATTGTAGTACTTCACAGGTTTTTGCTATTTATAAAAGTTTTCCCTATCACTATCAGGAAAATAAAGTACTAAATAAATATTTAGTGCTTATAATAAATGTCAACATTTTCAACATCATTTGTGTTTTTATTTACAAAATCTAAAAACAGCATAAATTCCTATATGAACTATGATAAAAATAAAAACTATACAACAAAAATAATCTTTTCTTCACACATAAAAATAGCATGTTCTATATACAAGTATCACTCATAGTGATAGCACATATGTTTTGCTTTCCTGTCTTTTTTTGGAGGACATGCTTGACATCTTGCTGATCTTGCTATTTTGTTAGGACTTTCTTGTGATGTTTTACCTGTCTCTTCACCGGTCTGCTCCGGAATTCTTTTATGGAGTTCTTTGAGCAGATATTATACTGTTCTTCCTCTGTTGTAATCGATCTTTTATCAATTCTAGTCCCAATTTGTCCATTACAATTTCCAACACTGAATAACAGTGTTGGCATTCCTTCCAATAGGTTTCACCCTGGGATGAACTTAATAACATTCTCCAACCCAGCTTGAACTTGACCATTGTGTAGCATTTTGACTAATAAATATTTACTTACATTAACGTTCTCTCTCTTATCTTTTTGTTTGTTTTTTGGGGTTTTTTGTTTTTGGTTTTGGGGGGTTTTTTTGTTTTGTTTTGTGTTTGTTTGTTTGTTTTTGGTACCAGGATAAAACTCAGGCCCTGGTGCTTGCAAAGCAGGCACCGGAAACACTGAGCGAAATCCTGGGCCCTCTCCCTCTTATCTTAATGAGGTCTTCATTCTCTACTTCTCTGTCATTTCTTGCTTCACCTCATTGTCACCATTTCTTTGGTTTATATGATCTGAGTCATAAAAATTTGTCTTCTAGAAAGTTCACTGTAGGCTCTGCAGACCTACCTTCAAAATCCTGTTACAAGGCAGGTACAGTGGGCACATGCTTTTAATCCGAGCTGTTTGAGAGGCTAAGACAACAGATTTGCAAATTCAAAGCCAGCCTAGGCAATTTAGTGAGACTATCTGAAAAAGTGTCGGGAATGTAGCTCAGTGATTAGTAGAGAGATGATAATTTCTACTCTAAAAAAGAATTGGAAGACAATAGTTTACCTTTTCTAACATTCTGCCCCCCAACCCCTTTCTCTTGACAAAAGAACCCTTGGGGTGAGACGCTATGTGCTGTTCTGGTAAAAGACAGTCTTTTGATAGATCCAGCTACAGCACTTATTTTTCATATAGCTCTGGGCAAGTCATATGCTCTGTCTGAGCCGGGTTGTCTCATCCATAAAACAGGAAAAATGCCAGGTCCTTAAACATTTAGTAATGGTAGTGATTATCATAGCTGGGAACTGTTCCAGCCCAGGCTCTCAGCCATTCTCTTCTGTGGAGCAGCCTAGAACTCTTATCTGCAAGAGGAGCAAAGAAGCAGAGCTAGGAACGCGGAAATCAAATCATACAGTGTGTATTCTTTTTCATAAGACTTCTTTCATTTGTATAATATTTTGAAATTCATCTGAGTCTTAGGTGAGTAAATTCCATTATATGAATACATCACAGTATATTCAGTCCTTCTATTGGTAGAAATTTACTGTTTCCAGTTCTTGCCTATCATCACTGAGAATATTCTAGAACAAGTCTTCCCTCTGCTTGTCCAGGTGAGCTGTCTTTGTAGGGGTGTATACTGCTTCTCAAATATATACCTAAGAGTGGAATTGTCAGGTTCGTAAGATCATTTTCATTGGTAGCTGAACAACTTGATGAATCACTTTCAGCCTCCTTCTAAAGTTGTAAAAGCAGGTTTTCAAGTGGCAGTGTACTGAATTGAGCTAACTCTACAAGAATGATCAAAACAAAACATTTAATAAATCAAATTATAAATGCACCAAAATGTAACATGGATCATAAAGTGGGTAAAACTCACCCACTGATAATTTGTCACATGTGCATATACCTTGGTGTTTGTCACACAAGTGGGCAAACACGAAGATTGCCTCCTGTGTAACCCCAGTCAGGCAGCTATTATGACACCCCACCAGGTAGTGTAATGCAAAAGTAAATTTTTCATTATAAAATTATGATCTGGGTATATTTCACCCAACCTTACTCATTAAGAAGGGCTAGCCTGCAGCTGTTTGAGGGCTTAATGGGAAGAGACAAAAAAATGGTAAGAAAACTTAATTCTATGTTAAAGTGATAATGACATAAAAAGTCACAGAACCACTTAAGAAAGTAGCTCTCCCTAGTTACTCATGGACCCCATGGGAGGTCACTGAAGAGAGAGACATAGAACTTTTTCAGTTGGTCAGGTAGCTTAGTCAGAAGACCCCTTTGTGGTATAGTATAGGCTGCTGGTTTTCTTAAACTATAAATGCACCTTCTCCCCAGCCCTCTTGACATCCTTGCCCAGATGTGCTCCTTGGTCATTCATGCTGAGAAATGCTACCTTTGACCTGGATATACAGCCAAGAAGGAGCAGTGAGAACTGCCTCCCTTCCTGGAGCTTATCTTTTAGTGGTGAGAACCAGTAAAACAGGATAAAAATAGAATGTCTATTAGCAATAAGTCATCAGCAGAGAAAGCAGGAAAGGATGAAAGCAAAGGGTGTGGTGGGGAGGAGGTTCCATGTAAAATATGGTGGCCAGGTGACATTGGAGTTAAGAGGACAGTCGTGGTTGCCCAAAGGTGCTGAAGAGCCAGGTAGGAGCAGCAGTGTGTGAGAGGAACGCAGACTGCAGTGGTGAAGGCCAGGTCGGTGCTACCCTAGAGCACACCACAGGATCTGACCTGGAAGTATCTGATTTAAAATGTTACCTTTTGTCTTACACCTCAGGTCTTAAACATGATTCAACATATCTAAGAGTCTAAGATGAGAATTTGTGAATTCTTTGTTGAAAAAGCAATACTTTGTATCATACAGTGTTCCCTTCTGTCTACTGTACTGATAGAAGACTGGATAGCAGCAAAAGAGCAGAGCAGTCTGTGGGAAAGCAATTAACTGTAACTCAGTCAGGAGATGAATTTAGACAAAGGCTTACCAGTTTATGGACCCATTCAGTACCAAAAAATTGTGATGGGCTTTATTCAGAGTTTTAAAGCCATTATTACAGTGACTCCTCCTGTTAGACTATTAATTTCCTCTGATTCTTTGGGGATTTTTTTAACTACATTTCACTTATCTGTTTTTACTGCCTTTTCTTTCTCCTGCTTAGTATAAATTATGAGATTCATGGACAAATGATGTATATAATAAATTATGCATAGTTTCTAGTACATAACAAGGAAATTTCATAGTGTATGGACATGTATCTTCCCCCTGCCCCACCGTACTGGGGATCGAACCTTGAGCTGGTAAGGCAGGTACGGTGCCACTGAGCTAAATCCCCAGCCCCTCATGTAAATATCTTTTAACACAAATCAAAGTAGTAGAATTACTTCTTTACAACATGCCAAAATACCAAGAAGAAAATTCTATGAAATGAGTTACTATTCAAACTGGTAATGCTGTTGTTATCAGAAGCCTAATTTCATTGCTCACTGTAAGATATTACACATAGACTTTATTTTTACACTAATAATCTTCTTTTTGAACTGAAATAGGAATTACCTAAAAATCCATGGGAGAAGTTGTGTATGCATCTCTATTTTGATGGAATGTCACTTTCCTATTTTATGGCACACCATAAATATTGCAGTTTTGAATATTCTGAGGAGATATTTAAAGAAGTAAGTGAACTGTTTTTCTATAAAAATTTGATTTAAAATGTTATATTTTGTCTTATACCTCAGGTCTTAAACATGATTCCACATATCTAAGAGAGTCTAAGATGAAAATTAGTAAATTCTTTGTTGAAAAAGCAATACTTTGTATCATATAAGGCCAGGGATTTAGCTCAGTGGTTCCACTGCCTGCCTTGCAAGCGCAAGGTCCCCAGTTCGATCCTTGGTAACAAAAAAAAATTTACATTAAGATTCTGTTAATAAATTTTAAGATGCTGAAGTGTCCTTCTGGAGGTAGTTTGTAGGTTTTGTTGTTGTTGTTGTTTGTTTTTGTTTTGTTTTGTTGTTTGTTTTCCTGTCCTGAGCAAAGAATTAGTCAAGACAAGCACAAATGGTAACAGTTTTTTTAAAGTTAGGAAAAGAAACACCCTCTGCAGAGTGAGTTTGGGCAAAATCAAAGTAGGAAAAGAAGTAGACCCTACAGTGTGAAGTTGGGCCACTATGAAAGAGAGAACACGGTGGCAAAAACTCAACGTGAACTGTGTTTTTTGTATCATTCACTCTTCAGGCTGACATCAGGTTTTGGCCATCCTATTGAAAACCTGCTCAGGTTCTCACAAGAAGTCTGCAGGGTTTTGGGAACTGTTCTGTGCATGTGTCCTAGATTTTGTGATTAAGAAGTCAGCATCTACTTCCCCAGCCAACTTTGCCATGCACTAGTGTCCCATCTCAGTTCCACTGAGGTTTTTGTTTCTTCAAACCTAAGTAGACACCCAGATGTTAGTGTCTTTAGAATAAGGGATATGTATTATAGAATCTGTATAGAATTTAGTGCCAGTAAAGGACTATCTCCCTAGATGAAATGTTTTTTCCTTTGACTTGATTAGAATTTGAAATATTACAGGTTGAGCATCCCTAATCTGAAAATACAAACTCTGAAAGGGTTCCTAAATTCGGAACATTTTGAGTCTCAACGGGACACTCAAAAAGTTTCAAATCTGGAAGCATTTTTAATTTTCAGACTAGAGATCAGCAAATTCTTTGTAAGTAATATAAAATGTTTGAAATCCTGAATTGCTTCTAGTCTCAAATATAAAAGAAACTTTTATAATTTTTCTCCCATTTGCCTTCTCATGAGAAATTCCTTGACACATTTTGAGCTTAGATTTCAATAAATAACCCATTCCAGTTTCCTGCTGATTTCATTTTTAATATTTTAGATATGTTTTCACAATTCCTTTAGAGGGCTAGCATATGCATCATAGTAACATTTTTATTTCATAGTTCACTTATAGGTTTCTTAATGTTCACTTCATTTTTTTCCCATTAAATTTATTGGTACATTTAAAGCAAACAATACAGTTACATTTATCATTGGGATCTTGTACCCTTATACATGACAGATCTTGGGTTTTGTTTTTTCCTCATATCCCTGCCCTCCCTTTATCCCCTTCACTCCTAATAATCACTTTACTGATAACAGTGATGCACTGAGTGTTGTGCTCAACCTAGAAAGCTTCTACTTCTCCAGCAGAATGTGGACTGTCAGTCTGTGGCTGTAATCTCTACTGCCAACTTTTGTGTAAAGCAGAGGCATGCATGTGTTTGCATTTGCTTAAAAGATGCTTCATTGGGCCGGGGATTTAGCTCAGTGGTTCCGTCCCCTGCCTTGCAAGCCCAAGGTCCTGAGTTCAATCCCCAATACCAAAAGCAAAAATGAAGGTGCTCCATTTATTAAACTAGTTTTATAAAAATTGTTTCTCTTCCAAGTGTACTCTTCATTGTGCATGTTTTAAAGACAAGTAAAAGTCTCACTGTCCTAAACTATTATTGACATGTGTGTAGTATTTATTTTAAGAATACTTTTAGCTGAAATGTAAATAGTAAAATAGATCTTCCTGTGTTAATCTGAAATAACTAAATGAATGACATCAAGTACATGCACCAATTTTGGAGGGGATGAAAAAAGTGCCTTACAGCCAATACTATATAGCTATAAGCGGTTTTACTCATTAATACTACTATATTATTTCAGAAACCAACAGACTATAAAAAATATGAGGAAGAAATATGGGAAATAAAATTTGAGGTAAGTTGAAATCTAAGTATTTTGGAAACTTTGTAGAGACTTCATCAATAAAAAGATCTCCTATAAGATTAGAAAATAAGGCCGGGGATTTAGCTCCGTGGTTCCGCCGCAGCCTTGCAAGCGCAGGGACCCGACTTCAATCCCTGGTACCAAAAATAGATGAGAAAATAATTTTATAATGGCTTTATTGACACATTTGCGTACTGGAAATTCACCTTCTTAAAATGCATAAATCACTAGTTTTTCAGTATTACTTACCAGGTTGTGCCGTACCAGGAAATCCAAAGTATTCCAAAAAGAGACTCTGTACCAAAGCAGTTGTTCTCCATTCTTCCCTTCCCCAGCTTCATGGCACCCACTTAAACTCCATCAGTGGATTCATCTGTTCTAGGTATTTCACAAATGGAATCACACAATATGTGTTCTTTTGCCTCTGGCTTTTCACTTAGCTTATTTTGAAGGTTCAAACGTGTTGTAGTATATTTCAGCACTTTATTCTTCATTATTGCCAAATAAAATTCAATGGCATGGATATATTTTATCCATTCATCCATTCATGGACTTAGCTTGTTTTTACCTTTTGGTGATGATAATGCTGCTGTGAGCATTCATAAGCAAATTTTTATGTGGACATATATTTTCCTAATCCTTAGGAATATAATTAGGAATAGAATCACTAGATCTCACAGTAACCATGTTTAACATTTTTAGAAACTAGAAGACTGTTTCCCAAAGTGACTACACCATCTCACATTCACACCAGGAACGTATTAGGGATTCCATTCTCTCCATGTTCTTACCAACATTTATAATCTTTTTTCCTAGTGTGGGAAAAGGTAGTCTTCTCTGTCAAAGGAAATAATTAACTCAATTCTATAAATAATTTTTATTATAAAAATTATTTTTGTAAAATGTATATGTGCTTGTTTCACCATTCCTTGGAAACTTAGAACAAAGGGACTACATGCCTGTCCGCCTGCCATAAAACTTTGTAACAAAGGGCTTCTGAATCACAAATCTTACTTTGCCTAGCAGTCATGACCTCATTAACTTCATTAAACTAGTCAGTCCAGTTAGATTGAGACCACGTTCCCACCCATACAGTAGGGCACAGTGCCCACTGCACACACAGCATAAAAGATAAAATGCGATGAGAACCAAGACCTGTCATGTAAAGGTACAAGATCCCAATGATGAATGTAACTGTACTGTATACCTAAACTGTACCAGTAAACTCAATGAGAGGAAAAAATAAAATAAAAAGATAAAATGCGGACAAACCAACAGCCCAGTGTGTCTGCCCTTTGCCGACCTTTGTCTGGTAGTGCGCCCTTCTACAGAAGTTCACCTTGCCAAAAAACTTCAGAAATCTGGTTTCTTTTGTCCCATTTGCAACACCACATAATTCATCTCCAACACTAGCCATCCTAGGATATGTATTAGGTTTTCATACACATTTCACTGATGATAAATTATATTTTGAACATCTTTTCATGGGCTTATTAGCCATTATATTTTCTTTGGATAGATCTATTTAAATTCACTGCCCATTTTTGGATTATCTTTGTTGAACTGTAAAAGTTTTTTTGCATACTCTATGTATATATAAAGTCCCTCTTCAGGTACATGATTTGCAAATATTTTTTCCCACTCATTGGGTTATCATTTCACTTTCTTGATGGTATCTTCAAGCACCAAAGTTTTTACTTTTGATGAAGCCTAATTTATCTGTTTTTGTTTTTCTTTTCTTACTATGGTTGTTTGGCATATAACGAAGAGGGGGTTTTTTGCTTTTTTTTTTTTTTTTTTTTTTTTTTGTACTGGGGATCGAACTCAGGACCTTGCACTTGCAAGGCAGGCAGGTGCACCACTGAGCTAAATCCCCAGCCCTAGAATGAGTTTCCATAAGTTAAACTTTATTAGTAAAATTTAATTTCTATGATTATAAAAATAATCTATGCTTCTTGTAAAAGCACTTACTTTGTAACAAATCAATAAACTTTAGCAATCGGTCGTTACATCTCCTTGAACTTTCTCAGATTTCAGTATTTGTTTTGAGTTTTTTGCACTCAATTTGAGAACTAATCTACAAATTTGAATATGATAGCTTCACTGCTTATGTTAATTACCATAATATTTGAAAAGAACTTTCAAAAAATATTTCAAAATCTGGGGATGTACCTCAATGGTGAAATGCTTGCCTAGCAAGTACAAAGCTTCCTCTGGGTTCATTCCCCAGTACCAATAAATAAATATATAAGTGTTTAAGATATTGCTAACCTTTGCAGAAAGCTGTGTACCTATGTGTTTATATACAGTTGTTTTACCCACTGACTGCCTGATGCTCTGGCAAAGCACATAACTTTATATTTTCTTTATGATTTTATAGATCTTAAGAATTCACCTTTTGTGTGCGTGCTAGGGATTGAACCCAGAGTCATGCACACTGTGTCACTTAGTGCCAGTGCTCTACTACTAGTCTGTATCCCAACCCTTCTTTTCTTTAAGATAGGTTCTCACTAAGTTGACTAGGCTGAATGCAAACTTTTGATCCTCCTGCTTCAGCCTCCTAAGTAGCTGAGATTATAGGCATGTGCCACCACAACTAATGAGAACTTACCTTTTTTATTATTTCAACTTAAGTCTTTTTTGGCATTTCATATATTACTGTAGTTTTTCTTATAAAGAAACTAATTACCTAGTGTAAAAATAAGTGAAATGTGACAGATATGTGTAAACAAAAAAGGAAATGGTTCCCATTCTGCACCTCAGTCCCACTCATTAGTGACAATTACCATTGACCATTTATTACCTGTTCTTAAAGAATTTGATGTGCATATGTAAATATATGTACATCAATCAATATTCATGTATTTTTTGCATATTCTTTTAATTGTGGGGCATAATGCTGAAGGATGTTATCACATTTTGTTCCTGTTACTCTAAATCATTTTATGATAATCACTACTATCTAGGTGAGCTTGCTTTCTGCTAACTGGAAGTAAGTTGACACCATAATGAATTTTTAGAATGTCGTCATTTTTTTAAAAGTTATTCTGAAGTTTGAATTTCTCTGTGGTGTTCTAGGAATTGCTTTTGTCTGAAATGGAGACTCCTATTTTACAATCATACTTGTCTTCACCCCTGCCTCCACCAGAAGAACTGTATGCTGTCCAAGTGAAGCACATTGTCTCACCTAATGAAGTATGTATGCCATGTAGGTGATTAGTTGGTGGTTAAAAATCATAGCAACATCTGGGTCTTAAATACTAGTATTGGCTCTTCACTTCTCTGTACTCCTGGAGTGTAAATAATGGAAAGCTGGCGACCTCTGGTTGGTGATACCTTAGAATTTTCTTTTTCTTGAGACAGGGTCTCATGAAGTTGCTCATGTTGTGATCCTTCCGCCTCAGCCTCCCAAGTAGCTGGGATTACAGGCATGGGCCACTGTGCCTGATTCATAACATTTGTTATACCTCATGAGGCAGATGTTTCTTTTTTTATGTTTCTTTTATTAGTACATCTTAGCACTACATGCAGTTTACAGTCATCTTGGGGAGTGGGTATAGGAACATAATACAACTTGTTTCTTCTTTCGGTCCTCTTCTCCTTCCCTCCCCATTTCCTTCTTCCTTTAATTCCCTTTTCTCCATATGGTATTTAAGCTTGTGAGTCTGGTTTATTCAGGCAGATGTTTCTTAAGCACCTGTGAGTTTCTTCTTGTCATATGCCTTTATTCACTGTTATAGTTTACATCTGTTACTTAGATTTTTATGATGGAACTGTTTCCCTCAATAAAAAAATCTTTAGTTTTTATCTCTTTTATGTTTACAGTTTATGAAATCTTAAACATCTCTCTCATTGCTCTTCTTGACCTCTCATGCTCTTCACCCTGCTCTATACTTTTCTGTACCACGTACCACCGTCCTCTCCCTACAGTATGATGACTGGTTATCTCCTCCCGCAGAAGTTAACTCCATGAAGATGGGGTTTCATCTGTGTGGTTCATTAAAATACCCCAGACTGAGAACGGTGCCTGACACTTAATAGTCATTTTCTATGAATATTGACTGAGAGAATGAATAAATGCATTAAAGAAAATTAGTTACATTCCTTGACCAACAAAAAGAGGAGAAAGTGCCAAGTAGCATCTGCAGCTCCTTTAGCCTTTCATACAGTAAATCAGTGTCTGGAAGGCAAGGGAGGGACTTGCTGCCTAATTTCATCAGAGACCAACCACAGCAGTGTACAACTAGTGTCGGGCTTTTAAATTTTTTGTATTACCTATTTTGGCATAACAGATTACCCGAAATTTAGCGTCTTAAAGCAACACACATAAGGTCAGGAATCCAGGAGCTGCTCATTTAAATGTAGCTCAGGCTCTCTCCTGAGGTTGAAGTGAAGATGGTAGGGACTCCAGAATCTACTTCCCAGGAAAGTCACTCACGTGATGCTACCTGGGCCTTTCGGTAGACTGCACATGCTGTCTTCACTGGGAGCACCACAAGACCGAAACAAACCATCTATCCCTTACAGTCCAGTCTCAGCAGCCACATGCCCCCACTTCAGTGATGTGCACTTGGCCCCAGGATCAGCATGGTGGGATGCGGGAGGGGTAAATAGCAGAAGGGAGAGAACATTGGAGACTGCCTGCCACAGCATTTGGTCCACGTAAGTGAATATTAGAAATTACAGAATTTGAAAGTTTCTTTTTTCCCTTTCATCCACTTAGGTATACATTTGCCTTGATTCTATAGAAAACTGTAATCAGTTTAACCATCATAGTGGCACAAATGGCAATCAAGTTAGCTCGGAATCAGAATCAAAGAGCCTTGAAGAAGCACTGCAGAGGTTTAATAAGATTGCAAAGACGTTTCTTCCTCTGACAGATTTTAGAACAGGTATTTTTTTTAATGAAATAGTAAAACTATTTTTTAGTGGGCTAGGGAGGTTTGGTTATTTCTAACAGTAATGGATATTTTCCTCAGACTCACTCTATTTCTTTGAATCCTAAAGATACCCTGGAGTAATCTCTTTTTACATTGTCTAGATTAGGAACGTGAACTAACACAAGTTAAGTGCCTCCTGGGACACTTTCACTTTCCAAAAATCATTTGTGTTACAAAATTGGTTGCATAATGCCTAAGAATTATTTTATAAGCTTGAGGTTTTACTTTTAGTTCAACTTGCTAAAGTTGTCATTTAGACCTTAATGGCTGTAATTAATTACAAACAGCCCTAAGCTGGTTGAGGTGGGGGCTCAGACTATGTCTTAGTCTGTGAGGATAGATGAAATTCTTTTTCTTCCAGTCCATTCTCCCCATCTTTATTAAAAGTTTTACTTTAAAAAAAAAAAAGAAATATTTGTGATTCACTTCTGAGGAAAATATATCTAGTTGTTGGTATGGATAGTTCCTGAATACCTGAAGTACATGTACAGTTTTAATGCATTATACATTGCTGTGTATTATTGTTGTATTTTGCACATATCAAAAGCTAAAGAGGCTGCCCAGAAAACTGAACAATGCCACTGGAGTTCCAACTGTCTAAAATTGATCAGGGACCACGAAAAGAAACTCGTGCTTCACCAAAGAAAAATATCTAAACATTGAAAAACTTTAAATACTATTGAAAAAAATTGCAAAATATAAAATAAATAAAAAGGAAAGGAAACTATGAACCTTATGTACCAAGCAAATGCCAGGTCTACCAAACAATGTTAGTCCTAGATTACTTGATTTAAATATTGAAAAATACCAAAAAAATAGTAAAATATAAAAACAAATGAATGTTTTATAGACCCTGGGAAAAGAATTTTCAGCCAAGTACAAAAACTTAAAGCATTCCTTTCTTTAATTTTGTAATTCTTTACTGTGGAATAGCTGAGGATGTCAATTCTGTTATAAGTAACAATTGATAACTGGGCAAGGAAACATAATTTGGATCATAAAATTCTTGCTTTAATAAAAATTTCTTAAGCAGTGAAAAAAAAAGATGCATTTAGGAAAGAAAAAGATATATTAGTTTAACGTCTTACCTGATTTTATTCATTGACTTTTTGTTTTTTTGTTGTGGTTTTGTTTTTTGAGAAAGAATCTCATTATATAGTCCTGCTCATCTACCCAAGTGCTAAGATTTTGGGTGTGTGCCACCATACCCCACTTCAGTGAGATTTTAATTAGCTGTGACCTACTTTTATCTGATAAGTAGCATTAT
This sequence comes from Fukomys damarensis, assembly GCF_012274545.1. Lineage (NCBI taxonomy): Eukaryota > Metazoa > Chordata > Mammalia > Rodentia > Bathyergidae > Fukomys > Fukomys damarensis. Next base: position 24,344,460 of record NW_022900950.1, read on the forward strand.
GAGCCTTTCTGCTTGGAATCCCCACCCCACCCCCGCCCCATAATGTACGTCTCTGCTCAACATCACCGCTACCGCTCGTGTTCTCTGACCTCTCTGTATATAGCAGTATCACCTCCTGGTCCTTCCACACTCCTCGACTTTTTAAAAGAGCACTGTGACCAAATGACTCTAGTGGTCGCCAGCAGTTAGAAGGACACCTGGCACGGGTAGATGCTCATAAATACAAAATGAGTGAGAATAAACACACTATGAGGTGGGGCTTTTTGTACACTCAGATTTATACTTTAGAAGGAACATTTCCTTATTCTTATTCGTATCTCAAAGAAAGTCATACCATATGTGCATAGCATAATCTGTGGATCCACACATACCTGATTTGTGCATTTTACAGGTATTTTGTACTTCAGTAAGTTTTTAAATTACATATATGGTTAAATCCATTCATAGGTTTGGTGACTGAGGAATTTATATTGAAGGAAATTTTTGTGGGTTAAAATGAAAATTAGGTGTTGTTTTGGGGGGGTTTTGTTTTTTTGCTTTTTGGTTTTTGTTTCTTTGTTTTTTTTTTTTTTTTTGTTTTGTTTTTGAGACAGGGTCTATGAGTTCAGACTGCCCTGACTCACTGTGTAGCCCAGGCTGGTCTCAAACTCAGAAGGATCCTCCTGCCTCAACCTCCCAATTATAGGTGTGCGCCACCTCACCCGGCTTATTAGGGGTTTTAGATTGTAATTTGAATAGACAAAAATATAAGCTGTGTTTTAAAGGCTAGAAAGGTAAAAACTGGAAGGGACTATTAATAGTGATTTAGTTATTTACTGTGCTCTGTTAAATGAAATGCTTTCATGTTCTTTTTGTCACATAAGCATTTATTTGGGGTTTACAGGAAATCATACAAATAAAATTTGTATAAACACAAATCCACACTTGAGTCATAACATAGTTAAGGACAAAGTAAAAACAAAGAAAATTAGAGCAACAAAAGACTTGTCTGTAGTGTTATCCTGAAAGAGATTTCTTTGGCATTTCCTTTCTCTCTCAAGTCCTCCCTTTTATTGTAGCCGGTAATTATTCTGATGACCGACACCCCCTCAAGACACCCTGACATAGTGCTCTGTTGACCACTGTAGTCTACATATCCCTGTCCATATCTGTGGTCCTAGTTATACCCAGTATAATCGTATCTGCCATAGCCACTATAATTTTGATCACAGGCACTATTGTAATTTTCATACTCTTGATCATAATACTTTTTAAATCCTTGGTTCCAACTTTACTGTTCTATTGATCACTTTATATTTTCAAGTTTTTGTGGTACCAAGGATCAAACTCAGGACCTTATACTTGCCAGGCAGGCGCAGAACCACTGAGCCACATTCCCAGCCCTAAGAACTCTTTAATAAAAATTAATTTGAGAAGCTACCCACAAAAAAAAAGGAAATTTTAAAAATATCATTTGAAATAAAAATATTTGTAACCAGGTGTGGTGTCACATACTTGTAATCCTAGCACTTGGGAGGCTGAGGCAGGAGGATCATCACCTTGAGATCGAGACCAGCCTGGGTTAGATAGTGAATTCAAGGGTAGCCAGGACTATGTAGCAAGACCCTGTCTCAAAAACAAAATCTGTGTGTGTTAGCAGAATATAGTATTTCAATGTAATTTACACATTTTTCTTATGGAATTATGTAGATTTTGATGACATAAGATGGGAAAGGAGACAAAATAGAATAAGACACGAAACTGAGCCCATCCATTGTTTGAAATTTAGCAGGTTGTAAAGAGAAGGGAAATACATATTATACTGCTTTTTCCAGTTTTACTCACCATTCATTTGCATTTTTTACCAATCACTTGCTTATATTAGGTATCACATTAGAAATATAAACCACAGTTCTTGAAAGCAAGTGGGCAGAGACACCTCGGTAAAGAGGTATGCTGAATGCCCCCAGCTCAAGGATAAAGCAGTGCTTCAGTAGTAGTGAGGGCTTTAGAAGCTCTTGTTGGAGATGAGCTTTGAAAGAGTAGGTATTACTCATAAAAAGGCTCGGAGCTGGGCGTGGTGGCACACGCCTGTAATCCCAGCACTCGGGAGGCTGAGGCAGGAGGATCACTGTGAGTTGAGACGAGCCTGGGCTACATAGTGAATTTCAGGTCAGTCTCAACTATGCAGTGAGACCCTGTCTCAAAAAAACCAAAAAAAAATATATATATACATATTTTTTTTTAGATAGAGGGACGGATGATAAGTAGAGGAATTAAGATCTTACTATTTTTTACAAAAAAACTTTTTAGTGAATTAAGATAAACTTTGTATAAATGAAATGTTAGCATATATTGAAATATTTTTAAAACAATAAAGTATGTAATTTGGGAAAGTATTTGAACTCCCTACTTCCTATTTATCTGTCTTGTATTTCATTCCCTCTCTCCATAGATATAATTTCTCATATAAGAGAAATGATACAATATTTGAGCTTGGAGTCTAACTTATTTCACATAACATTATTTTCTCAAATTGCACCCATTTACCCATGAATGTGTGAAGTTTGTGGCAGCACAGTACTCCATTGAGTATAAATCCCATTTTCCTTACTTGGCATTATGGTTTTAAGTAATTGTGTTGAGGTGATTCATGGACTACTTGATACTGTTTCTTCCCAAAGGGAAGACTAGAGAAGCCTGTAAATTGCAGTGCTAAGGCGTTGGTGTGGCAGGCAGTTAAAATGCCATTGAATAACTTTAAGAGCAGTGTAGCTGGATTTTTAAATTTTAATACTGGTGGTCTTACAGAGAGTGGACTGGAAGAAGGCAGAATGGAAGGCAGGAACTGCAAACTGTACTTTTTATCCTTTGCAGATGATGACCCCCCCAGGGGGGAGTTGAAAGTTTGAGAAGGGGAACTGGTGGCAGGATGCCCAGAGCCATGGGAGTAAAACTAAGAACTCTGGATGAGAAAGTGCCTTCAGGGCTTAATGCTGAGGATTAGTAAAGAACTGTTCAGTATTAATATTAGATGGTTGGATATGATTGTTACATTGACTTCTTTGTATTATTCCATATTTGAAGACTTTTTTTAAAGATAATTTTATTCTTTCCCCCCTCTCTGCCTTTTTAGAAATGCCTTGCCTTGCAAAATATGCTGATGGCTTATGGTATAGAGCAAAAATTGTTTCCATTGAAGAATTTAATCCTTTATCTGTCCTGGTACAATTTGTTGATTATGGATCAACTGAAAAGTTGACACTAAACAGGTAAAGAAAGAATTCATAGTTCTATTTTGGCATAATTTTTGTCCTTTATTGGTAAGATTTTTACCTCTTTTAAAAGAAAGACTATATTAAAGCTGTTTATGAGCCGGGCGTGGTGTAATCCCAGCCCTCAGGAGGCTGAGGCAGGAGGATCACTTTGAGTTTGAGACCAGCCTGGGCTACATAGTGAGTTCCAGGTCAGTCTCAACTACATAGTGAGAACCTGTCTCAAAAACCCAAAAAAAGAAGAAGAAGAAAAGCTGTTTATGTATTAGGAATTTTTTAATCGATACTTTTTGTGAGAAAACATTTAAATTTTTCCATTTTAGATAAGGTACACAATTGACCATTTTTTGTTTGTTTTTTTGATTTTGGGGATTTTTTGGGGGGAGGGTACCAGGGATCAAACTCAGGTCCTTGTGCTTGTGAGGCAGGCAGTGGAACTACTGAACTAAATCCCCAGCCCCACAATTGACTTTAAGTACCAATGTTGCACAAATATCACCACTTTACATTTCCAGAACTTTTTCATTAACACATTCTTACAGGGCTGTAATTCATGTCTTGCTGTCCAATGGGACAGTCAGGCATGTACCCCTGGTGGTTCAAGTTGGCAGGAATGTGTTAATCCAAATAGAAACCCAGTACCTATTAAACAATAGCATTCCATTCCATCCTCTCAGTCCTGTCTTCTATTTTCTCTATGAATTTGTGTATTCTAAGTACCACATATAAGTAATATCATGCAGTCTTCATCATTTGTGACTTGCTTATTTCACTTAGTGTTTTCAAGATGTGCATCATGGAATGTGCCAGAATTTCCATGCTTTTTAAGGCAGAATGGTAGTTTTGTTTTTTTATTTTTTGTTTCTTTGGTATTGGGGATCAAACTCAGGACCTTGTGCTGCTAGGCAAACAAGGAACCACTGAGCTACATCCCGAGCCACCCGAGCCTTTTTTTTTTACTATATGGCTGCAGTACATAATGATTACAGTCATCACGGGGCACTGGGACATGTACATAACACAAATTCTTTCTCTCTCCTTCCCTCTCCCACCCTTCTTCTTTCTCTTGGTCCCCTTCACTTTTGCAAACGTTTGTAGCTCTTAATTAACAAATATATGTATACATTCTTAAATTTTTAGTTGTCCATTGGTACAATTTAGATATATGTAGTGATCACATTCATATGGAACTTGTACCTGTACCTGACTTTTTCCCTTTCCCTTTCCCTCCCTTCATAGTTTTACGTATAGACCACATCTTACCCATTCAGCCATCCATGATGCTTATTATGAACAATACTCCTACAAACGTGTGTATAAATCTCTCTGAGACCCTGCTTTCATTTGTTCTGGGCATATCAGAAATGGAACTGCTGATCAGATCGCTGGCCCCTCCATTCCTAGTGTTTAAGGGACATGTTCTATAGTGGCTGCACTACTTCCGCACTCCCACCAAAGCCATTGAGGATCACCTTTTCTCCATAGTCTCACCAACAATTACTTTGTTTTTTCTCGCGGGTGGGGGTATCTTGATAGTAGTCACCCTAATGTGTGGCATTTCACTGTGGGTCCAATTTCATTCCTAAACAATCTATGGTCCTGAGCATTTTGGCACAGCTTTAACCCCCCCCCATATCTTTTGAGAAATGTCCATTTGTAATGCATTTTTCTCATCTACAGGCTGCCTTCACCTGATTTATATTTTGTTGGTTGTGATTTTGGTATCATAACCCAAAAAAATCATTCTAGAATCCATCGCGAAGCCTTGCCCTTACATTTTCTTCTGAGTTTAGCTTGTAAGAAATTTTGAATTGATATTCTGAATTTTCATAATTTTTTTGTGACAGACTGTGTCAGATTCCTCTTCATCTTATGCAGTATCCCGCCCAAGCCATAAAGGTTCGCTTGGCAGGGTTTAAACCTCCTTTAAAGGACACAGGAAAGACAAGAATTCCATATTGTCCCGAGTGGAGCATGGAGGCGTTGTGGACTATGATAGACTGTCTTCAAGGAAAACAGCTTTATGCTTCCTCCATGGTAAATGGTCTTAATTAGCCAAAATCCTCTTACAGATATTTTCACAGTACCTATTAACTTTGGGGGGCAGGTACTGGAGATCGAACTAGGGGCCTTGTGCTCTCAAAACAGGTGGGAACAGCTAAATCCCCGCTATGTGCCTGTGCAACTCTACATGGAAAACAAAACAACACAGAGCTATTTTTACTATAGGAATAAATTTTAAAGCTTTTTAGTGTTTCCCTTTATATTTAACAACTATTAATCCTAGGGTGGTAAGATTAAATGATCAAGATATGCATTGTACCAGGAGTGGTGTCACATGCCTATAATCCCAGCACTCAGGCAGCTGAGGCAGGAGGATCACCATGACTTTGAGGCCCCAGTCTGGGCTATATAGTGAGTTCAAGACCAGCCTGAACTACGTAGTAAGACCCTGTCTCAA
>NW_022900950.1:24350232-24370462 GCF_012274545.1 Fukomys damarensis
AAAAAAAAAAAAAAAAAAAAAAAAAAAGTGCACTGTATGATCAAAGAACTTGTAAGTTAATGGAGGAAAACAAGTATACCAACCACTAATTAACAATAGAATGAGGTATTACAATAGAGGTATAGGTAACTTCATGAGGTGGAAGGAGTGAAAGAAGGAATGATTATTTCCATCTAAAGGGAACTGGAAAAGGTTGAGAATTCCTTAGATCTGAGCTGCATCCTGAAAAGATTAGTAGGAAAGACCAGGAGTTATAATCATAGAAAAGATTGAACTATAATGTGGTAGAACCTGTGTGGAAACCCCAGGTGACTGAAACCTTTCTTCTTCCAAAGCTTAGCCTGTGTGGAATGTGAATAGATTTTAACAGAGATAATATTAAAGCCCACAAGCCTACTGGCTCCACCCAGAACTCTGATGTTTAATTAATTACAGTTTAGAGTGAAAGAAATGAGATTTAGCAGGAAGCCATCACAGGTATCCTTTAGGAAGAGTATAAATTAGGGAAATAAACCTAGAGAATGCCTTTTCCCTTTTGTATGAATGTCCAGATATAGGAGGGAAAGTAAAGCAAAGATAGAATTGGGTTTTCTTGATAAATTGTATCTTTCAATTCTAGGCTCAAGCACCAGAACAAATAATAACCTTATGTGAAGATGAACAGTACCCAGTTCATATGCCATTAGTAGAAATGGGACTTGCAGACAGAGATGAATGATGTAAGTACACATTCTCATCCACTCTTCTGTCTGTACAAGGCATGGGGCTCTTGCAGAAAAGACCAACCCTAAAGAAAAGCACCTGTGAATTTTTGATTTCTCAAAGGAATAACAAAGCTCTACAAGAATCTAGAGTTCTTAGACCCTTCTCACTGCTGAGCACAGTGTCAAAGAGGCCTCATATCTGTAAGAACACTGGAAATGGGTTTGTGACTGTCAGTGGGTGTTGTTATGAGTAATTTAGGCACACAAATATGTAGTATACAACAGAACTAACTACTCAATAGTCAGCAATCTGATAACAAAGTTATCAAAGCACTGGGGTAACCAGTATCTTACTCATTTATATAATTCTAATCATTGACTAAGCAACTAGGGAACATTAAGCAAAGTAACTCTTTATAAGTAACTTTTTTTTTTTTCAGGTATACAAAGCAGAGCGTCTATAGCAGCCCAGAAGAAAGAATGCTGTATTTAGACCTTTTCAGGCTGTTTTCTTGACTTATTCTACAATGGTGCCATTCTTTTCTACCCTAATTCTTATGTGTTGAACGGTTAAGAATGTTGTGAGAAAAATCAGAATATTTGCTTTCAAATATTTGTTTTATTTTGTTATACTTTCAAAATGAAACAGGTTAGGCACGTTTTTATTTTGGCAATCCTGGGGGTTGAACCAGGGCCTTCACTCTGACTACATCCCCAGTCCTTTTTTATTTTTTTGAGTTAGGCTCAAATTTGCACTCCTGCCTCAGGCTCCCAACGTGCTGTGATCATGGACGCGTTACCAGGCTCAGCTTATTTATAATTCAGTTTAAGAAACAAAGTGATGTTGGGTGAACGTTCCAGAGATGTAAAAGAAATGTCCGCCTCCCAAGTGAGATGGGAGGGGGCTGACAGCCCAAAGGATGACTCAGACAAGTCCAGCTTGGAGAGTAAATGAGTTTATTGGAGTTTACCTACAAGGATGACTTGCAGGCTATAGCACTACAAAAGTCGCTGATCTCCTTGTGCAAAATTACTGCTATTATAGAACACTATTAAGACGGCAAAACTAGGGTAAAAGCAGTAAGTGTAATTAGGAAAAGCTGTGTATACTACACTCTCATGCCCGCCTCACTGGGAAACTCCACTGGTTTCAGAAGCACTGTCTAGCCACAGTGGTAGACGACCTTGCACTGCAGTTGGCTGCTGCGAAATGGAGTTGCTCTGGCGAGGGTTTGGAGGACAGTTCTCACCGGACGGCAGCCACAAAGGCCCTGCGGTGCTGCGCCATCGTATCTGCTCCCTGCCTGACAGGTGAGCAGTCTGTGCAGTTTTACTACGTGTGAGTGCATCCATGAGTAATATGCAGTTACTGTGTGCATATTTACCGTGTGAGCTATCACGATTTCCTATTTTATTTGTACTGCTTATCTGTATTCATATGTGTAGCTCTTTTACTTTGCTCTATCATTTGTTGTTTAGGTTGTTACCAGCTTTTTTCTAAATTACAAATATTCTACAGGGCCCTTATGTATGTGAATTTCCTGTGTGTACATAAATATGTATGTATGCATCTATGTGCACGTGTACATATTTAGTGGAATCTGACGGTTCCTGGAGTAATTATTTTCTACAAAGAAGCAAGCAGTTTAGCACCAGTTGTGTGAGCTGCTTACCAGCATGTGATGTAACCAGACCAGTGTTAGACTAGTGCCAGAGTCTTGACACCAGAATTTCATTGTTTTAAAAAGCATATACTGATTTCTTAGTACTAGTGAATGTTCTGTCACTTTACTGCTTGTTCATATCCTTCTATTAAACTGTTTGCAGTTTTACTTGTAGTACTTCTGTATATATTCCGGTTAGTAAACCTCTGTCATGCATTTTTTTTTTTTAGTTATCACTCATTTTTTTTAAAGCTTGTTTTGTATCTTAAAAATCTTCCCCTATCATGAGGTGTAATTTACAAAACTCTTTCTTTGAAAAGTATTGCTTTTCATATTCATTTCTTAAGTCACATTGAAATGGATAACTTTTTACTTCTTTTGGTACCAAAGATTGAACTCAGGACCTCATGCTTGCCAGGCAGGCACTGTGCCACTGAGCTACATCCCTAGCCCAAAACTGACAACTTTTTAACTGAGTAATTATTAATACTTATTGCCCTAATTTATGGTAGGTGACTTGCCCTTCCTTCTAGGACACCTCACACTTCTGTCAGCCAAAAGCCCTATTGGTGATAATATCAAAGTAGCTATGGGAAATGGATTAACATTAGTTAACTATTCATGCCTACTATTACCGTACAAGTCATATAGTCAGCCTTGTTATAACTTTTCTCCTCTCCTAGAAGTAGCAGGATTATTACCTACTACTACCTGTAGCACTGTTTGACCTAGTTGTATTCATTCATTTTTGTAACTTCCCATTTTATTACAATTAATGACCCCTACAGCAGGTCGATGTTTTCATTTTGGTACCAACTAAGCACAATACTACTTTGGCTTGAGTGACAGTCACTTATCCCTTGAGTAACCTTTCCATGGAAGTGCATGTTCTATGGCTACTAAGCCTGTGGGATGTCTGTGATGTACTCCTTGGTTTTCATAACCATTTACAACCAAAAACACATTACTTTAAAAATCCCATACAGTTTGTAACAAAATAATGCTTTCTTTAATCTAGTTGTAGAAAACAGGTGAATTATAAATGAATGTCATACTTGTGTATTTCAAAGAATATAAAAATGAAGCTTTTCTAGTTGACTTTTATTTTAGAATCCATCTTTGCCATTTAGACACACAGAGGCTATATAAATTAAACAATCCACAAAAATTGTACAGTTTTTAAAATAGGAAGCTCAGGTAATGTTACTTCATGATCAGTCACACTGCAGCATTACAATTCTGTGTCCATGAGAACATTACCATCTTTGTCCTTAATTCTCACTCGACCAGACGCATATTTTGTTTCTTGATTACCATTTGCATACACAGTTTTAACAGTGCCATCTGTATATTCCCGTCTCTTGAACTGCGCAGTATGAAGTTCTCTTTGGCCATTATTAAACTCTATAATTTTGTTGCCATCGCTGTAAAATTTAAAACAGAATTTAAATTCTTAAAAAATATGAAGTAAGGGGCCAGGGATTAGCTCAGTGGTTCCACTGCCTGCCTCACAAGTGCAAGGACCCAAGTTCAATCCCCGGTACCAAAAAAAAAAGTAGGGCCGGGGGAACAGCTGAGTGGTGCAGCACTTGCCTAGCATATTGTTATACCCTGGGTTCAATCCCTGGCACTGGCAAGAAAAATGTAAAACATGAAAATGATTTGAAAGTAGCCTTTTGATTTTGGCCGTTATTCTTCTAGAGACATCTCTTGGTCCTTTTCTCTCTATAACTTCAAATTCTTTCTACAGTGTTTTAGGCTGATACCACAGTTATCAGATTAACATTTACATGTACCCATGAAAAGCTTTTTTACATAAATTTGCTTTAAGCTTAATCAAGATGGGGGTGGGGAGATATAGCTAAGCGACACAACACCTGCCAGATAAGCACAAGGCCCTGAGTTCAATTCTGGTATCAACTAAATAATAAAGGTGGGGATAACAAAACAAATTAATCATGGAGGCACACACCTATAATCCTGGTACTGTGGGAAGCTAAGTCACCAGGATCACAAGTCTGGAGCCCAAGCTTGAAAACTTAGTGAGACCTTGGACCAGGGATTTAGCTCAGTGGCATCATGCCTGTCCTGAGTTCAATCCCCAGTACCAAAAAAATTTTTTTCAATTTTTTTATTAGTACGTTTACAGGACATAATGATTTCACTCCTTGTGGGGAGTTGGTACATGTACATAACACATCTTAATTCTTTGTTTCATCCCTTTCCTTCCCCATCCATCTCTTCTTGGTCTCCTTCCATTCTGCAAAAGATCTGTTTCCCTATTTCCTATTGTCTCTTTATCTGATTTATTTCACTTAACATTATGATCCCATCAAAATATTTTTTAAGGGAGGATTGGTCAGTATCAAGACCTAGGTTCAATCTGCAATCTCTGAGAAAGTAGGACACTGTATTAAAATCTACTTCTGGGTTTCTGTGTTTGTGCCCCCTTTTCACTGTGTTAAAAACCATCTAAATGTTTGCTCTGTATCAGGTGTAGAAGAGAGCTGTATCCTGATAAGGGCATGACCAGACTCAGGATCTGTCTTGAATGAAACAGGCAGAATATGAAAAGGTAACTAGCATACTGATTGTTCAATATGCCTGTGGGATATTCAAACTGAACTCCCAGACATAAATCTAATGAGAAATGGCTGGTTCCACATCACCTGGGAACCTATTAGAAATGCACTATGAAGTATGTGAGAACCATTATCACAAGTCATCAATGCCAAAATAAACCTGAGTAAAACTATTTTTTCCCAGTATCAGGGATCAAACTCAGGACCTTGGGCTTGCCAGGCAGGTGCAGTGCCCCTAAGCTACACTCCTACCCTAAGATTTGCCTGAGAAAAGATGGGTGGTGGCTGGGTAGAGGTTTGTTTTTTTGTTTTTTTGTTCTTTTTTTTGTACCAGGGATCGAACTCGGGCCCTTCGCTTGCGAGGCAGGTGCAGCACCACTGAGCCAAATCCCCAGCCCTCTCTCATTTTTTAATTATACAAAATTTTAAATGTAAAAGTAAAGATAAAATTTTTCTGATATCACTCCAAGTATAATGTATACATAAATTCTCCCAATTTTAGATCAAACTGCTATTTTTTGTTGTTGTTTTGTTTTTTGGGGCAGGGTCTCACCAAGTAGATCAGGCTGGCTTGAACTCAGTAATCCTCCTGTCTCAGCCTCCAGAGTGCTGGGATTACTGGTGTGTATCTCCACACACCCAGTCAAGCTGCTACTTCTTAATTACTAGGTAACAAACTTCAGGCCATGATAAAGGAAAAACAGTACAGTAATAAATTTTTTTTTTCCCTGCCAAGTTTATATCATGGAATTTGGTTAAGTGCATCTATGATATGTTAGCTGTATTCAGATAAATGGTATTTAACTGTTACACTCCAGAGAAGGAACAGGGAAAACTAAAAGCACACCACTAGATTTGGCAAAGCTTAATTAAAATAGTGGGAGTGACAGGCTGGAGAGTTAGCTCAGTGGTTTCGCCTCCTGCTTTGCAAGCACAAGGACCTGAGTTCAATCCCCGGTACCAAAAAAAAAGGGGGGGGGGAATGAAAAGCTCTTTATCATTAGCATGGATTGTGCAACCAGGCCCATCCAAAATTTAACAATGTAAGCCAGATAGTAGTGGCCCACACCTGTAATCCCAGCACAACTAGAAAGCTAGGGCAAGAGGATCACCACTTTGAGCCCAGCCTCGGAAACTCAGTGACTTAGACCCTATGTCAAAAATAAGAAGGGCTGGGCATGTAACTCAGTGTAAAGACTCTGGGTTCAAACCTCAGTGCCAATCAATCAAAATAAATAACATTCTGTCTTGTTTCTGTCTTATTCACTGTTTAAAAACTTACTTAAATTTACCTGTGAACAAATATTTGCCAATCCCAATCCCCTTTCCTAGAATGCTGTGTGGACTCTGTCTAAATACTGACTCTTGTGTTATCTCAAGTTCTAACTTCACACTGCAGTAAGTATGTGTCTCACTTGCTTTGAGAGTCTTTGTTAACTTCTGAACTCACAGTAATTTTGAATGACTCATATACACATGTTTTAAATTTTAACAATTCAAATTGGTATAAAAGCTGAACTGGAAAACCTAGAAGCAGATTTAGCAGGGGTCATACCATTGCACTCTGACAACTGTGCCGTCTGGGAAGATGCTTTCCTCTTGGCCATCAGCAAATAAGTTTTTAATCGTCAGGTCAGGAAATGTGATTTCTTTTCTTCCATCTGGGAAATGTTTCTCTATTTTAAAAAGGTTACTATAAATATGTATTTTTTTAAAGGAAGGGAATAATTTAACGGGAAGAAGAGCAAGTTTGTACCTATCTGTCCACTTGAGAAGTGCAGAACTTCAAGTCCTTCAGGGTATGTGGTATGAGTGGTCTGGGTAGTAGCATAGTAATAGATCTGTGAAGACATGAGGTCAGGACACCCACTCTCTCAAGACAGGCAACTGAGAAGAAAATGGACCAGGGAACGTACCACTCTGTCATCTGGTGTGACCTGCTTCAAGTCGCCATTAAAGAAAGTGACAGTGAAACTCTTCCCATCAGCACTCACTTCTTTCCGAGTTCCATTAGGAAACAATATAACCCGGTACCCATTCTTATAAACCTTTTCCACCTAAAAAACACACACAAGATTAGCAGTGGGTAAGTGTTCTTCCTGAAGCCACATAACTAAGTCAAGTCAAATCCTACATGCTTCCTTTGAAATTTTTCATAATAAAAAGCAAAATATCCTCTAAAAAGTAGAGAAGATCCTTTTATTTCATTAGGGGTTACAAATTGGTGATTCTTAAAAATTTGCTTGTTTACTTTTCCTTTATTGGCTGGAATTTATCTGAAACAGAAAACTTTTCCTCATCAATGATGTGGTACCACATAGGACACTTAGGGAAACCCTGACTGCTTCCTTTTAACCAGTGCTCTCCATCCTTTCATTCCTCAAGTATAAGAGGCATCTCTGCCCAGTATTAGCAGGCCATAAGTGGCACAAGCTTTTTGTCCCTCCACAATTTGGCTGTATTATCTTAGGAGTCTGATCAAAGCTTCGTGACTCAAATGGGCATGTCAGCAGTTAGCTTAGTATTTCTCCTTTGCTAATGGCTGCTACCGAGATTTAAGACCTAGTCCGTGAAATGGCAGCACTATGCTGAGTTAACTTCCAGCCAGGGTCAATTTGACTCCCAACTAAATTCTTTCCCTTCTGAATTACCCCTTTGTTCTCTTCAGTAAGTGCCTCCCTTTTACATTCCAAGCTCTACCCTGCTCTCCTCTTTCCCATGCTTATAATGCACTGGATATCCTTGGTGCTTTTTGTCTTTGTGGCCCACAGCAGCTTGGATCAGCCAAAGACCCAGCTTCTCTGCTCTCTTCTCTCGTGCCTGTCTTTTGTTCTCTCTTTCCTATCTTGTGGACGCTAAGACCCACAACTGGGGTTTTCAGTAACATTCACTAAAACTGGCACCCAACTGTGGAGGTGCAAAGGGGCGGAACTCATGACAACTTTCAGCTCTCACTTTACAACTCCAGATTGAACCACAGGGCACTGGGTGAGCCCAGCCATGAGCAATCCTTAATGCCTTTTCTAGATACCACTGGGGTTACAACATAGGTCAGATTGCAGCAGATGCTATTAAAGTAAGCTAAGTACAGGATACCTGCAAGTCCTGCTGCTGATCTGCTAATGGACGTGTAAATACACTCCTTGGTTTCACAAAGCAGGAATACTGGACTTGGAAATATGGAAAGGCGTGACACTTCTCCGTGACATCCAGCAAAGGGTTGGTCCTCTTTCTCTCCAAACTTTTACTTTCTTAGACTTTAGTCCACACAGTGTTAACTCCCTTCCAATTAACTCAAAGTAAAGCCACTGTCCCCACCGCTGTACTAGCTTCAGAGGCAGCCGTGCCCTTAGCTAAGATGGTGCCAAAAGTGACTCTAGTCAGCCATGCCTGCAATTACAACTACAGTAACTCCATAGGTGGATGTGCCCACAGCTTTGCATGCTCTACAGGCATGGCTCTGCTCACACTGAGGTGAAACCGATTCACCCTCCATATGACTGTGCCCTCGGTGAAGATGGCCCCTGTGGTAGCTTTGGTCATCCCCATGACAGTCCTGCCCATAGCTATGGTGGCTGAAGCAGCTAAAGTGACCGCACTGATGGGTGTGATCACAACTGATATTTCCAACTTTCACTCAACTGTTGCTTACGAGGAGCATTTCCTTTCAGCCTTAACCCCTCCTGACAGTAGTCTCTCCCCAACCTGTTCTTTGAGTGACTGTCTCTCTCCTGATCCAGCTGCTTCGGCCCCTCCCAAAGAGGAGAGTGATTTAACACCCCCACCTTCTCAGATGCTGCTACTGGCTACCTCTGACTTTCCTCTCACCCAGTGAGTCAGATCAAAGTATCTACAGAGCAGATTCAAGGAAGAAAGCTCTCATCACCTCCTAACAAACCCTGCTTATGTCCCTTCCCTTTTCACTCTCTTTCAGCTTAGACACCCAACTAGGCCATTTTCCCTCAAACATTTTCCTAAGCGGGCTAGAGATGGGATGCCCCACAGTACAGGGTTACAAGCAACCGTAAAGGCTTTTAAGCTGTTTGGCACAAGAACTAATTTAAACAGTGGTGCTGTATTCCTTTCATTAACACCACTAAGCTACAAACAGTAAATTACTGTTAGGAGTCCAGAGTTTCAAGCCCCACAGTCCTGAAGTTCAGGCACCATTGTCAGTTTGGTCCATGACAGACCGCATTATCAAGGTGCTCCAGGTTTGCAGTGATGCAGATTTTCACTGGCAGCCATGTAAAAGTATAGCATGCATAATTACGTAAACTGCATAACACTGGAGAGTAATGTTATATACTTTCTACACTATTATTTTAAAATACACTATTAAAAAAAATTTCTGTGAACAGTAAGCCATACTCCACCAGCCACAGCCTTATATATCATTTTTCTTCTCTTTTTTTTTGGTACCAGGGATCAAACTCGGGACCTTGCACTGCACTTGTAAGGCAGGCAGAACCACTGAGCTAAATCCCCTGCCCAGCCTTGTATATCTTATACTCACTACATTTCTTGATTGCATTATCTCCTAATCTTGTGCTTGATCTAATCTTCATGGTGTGTTATGACCCTAAGGGCAACAGACTGTCATATATGAGACATGCACACTGTGTGTCCTGCGCTATGCCATCCATCACTCTGCCGTGTTCACACTATGACACAATCACCTAACAGCATGGCTCTCTCATGTATCCCTTCCTGTTAAACAGCACATGACCATATTTTAAGCATCTCCACTCTACTCTAGCCCACGTTTATTTATCTGTGTGTGTGTGTGTGTTTATATGTACTGAGGATCAAACTCAGGACCTTGCACTAAGCTAAATCTCTGGCCCTAGCTCACATTTAATTTTTAGATTTTAAAAAAAGTTTTTAACCTTTCCATCAGAATGACTGATTTCTTCCTGAATTTCTTCTTCTTTTTCTTCCTTTTTATATTCAGGATCTAGAAAGTTAACTGGTACAAGTGGCTCCCTGGGCAAGGCAACCTGTAAGATAAAACATCAGAGCAGTTGAAACCTGTATTTATTTCATAAGTCAGATGCTAATTTTATAGGGCCCTAGGACTGGATTTGGCATTATATATAAAACATTTATGATCTAAAACTCTCCTTTATACATGGTTAAAATATAGTGAATCAATTTTAAGCCTGAATAATCTATAGTTGAATATGCAGAAATATTGAAAGACTTACTTGTCGTTTATCTGAGCTGCCTAAATGCCGAGGAGGTACACACATAGATCTTCGAGGTGGATTACCTGTCAGAATATAATTGAAAAAGTTAGGTTCAGTATTATAAAATTTAATTTAAAATGTTAAACATTTTAAAGTTACTAGTATGGTTAAACATTTCCTTAGTTCATATCCTTCCTTTGTGAACTGCTGCTCTTTTACCTTTTTTTTTTTTTTTTTTTGAGACAGGGTCTCACTATGTAGTTGAGACTGACTTGGAACTCACTATGTAGCCCAGGCTGGTCTCGAACTTGCAGCACAGCGATCCTCCTGCCTCAGCCTCCCAAGTGCTGGGATTACAGGCATGCGCCACCATGCCCGGCCTTGCCCTTTAACTTTTAATTAAGCAACTCTTAAAAAAAGAAAGAAAAGAAACCTAAAAGTTACTTCAGGGCCAGGGATTTAGCTCAGTGGTTCCGCCACCTGCCTCACAAGCACAAGGACCTGAGTTCAATCCCCCAATACCACAAAAAGAAACCTAATTAAGCAACTCTTGGTATTTTTTTTTTTTTTTAGTGGTTTGTACAAGTGCTCCATTATATAAATTTAAATATTTATACAAGTACTTAAGTTCTCAGTGACCAAAGCAGACAAAGTATCAAATACAGTACTTTCAGTTTACAATCCAGAGAAAAACTGGAGCTCAAGTAATCTAAAAGACTTGAAGGTATTTTGGAGACAATCAAAAGAAATGTTGAGAGTGTGGGGTATAAATAAAAGAAAGAGGCATCTTAAGAATACACACAGCTGGGCGTGGTGGCGCATGCCTGTAATCCCAGAACTTGGGAGGCTGAGGCAGGAGGATCAATGTGAGTTCAAGACCAGCCTGGGCTACATAGTTCCAGGTCAGTCTCAACTATGCAGTGAGACCCGCCTCAAAAAACAAAAACAAAAAAACAACAACAATACAGCATTTGGCGTAACCAAGTAACTGGGTATTTAGTTAAAACCTAAGTACCCTAGAGAGTGTGCCCTATTATGACTAGAACACCAGTCATGTCCTGTAACCCATATATTATAAAAATAAGTACACACATGCCACCAGTAACAAATGAATTTTTAAAAATATATGGATGTGTTCATATTTTCTTCCTATATACCAATGAGTCAATATCCCTAGCTTTGAAGGGTTTTGTTAATTCCCAGAATTTGACTTGAACATTAAAAAGTACAAAGAAAGGCCAGAGATATGGCTCAGAAGTACTTGTGCCTGCCTCGGTAAGCACAACGACCTGAGTTTGATCTCCAGTACAAAAAAAGTACAAAGGATGCTGAATGCTACAGAGAACAGAGGTAGAGGCCACCAGGAGGCTATGAGACATGCAAGGAGGCTATGTGGCACCAATGGAAACAGTGCTGTTTCTGCGGCACATGGAATCCCTGGTGTGTGGACCCCAAACTGCCATGTCAGCCAGTTCCTACAGTTCAACATGATGGATTTGGAAAATACCAACAAGAGAATGACTGGGTTTGGCAGTGGTAGGAACGACTGGTAAGGATAAAAGGAAAAAGTAACTAAGGGGAGCACAGATTTGGCTTGAGCCAGTATGTGGACAGTAGCCAGGGTTCTGGGCTAACAGGACACAAGAAGAACACCTACCTCTCAGGGCATGTGTATGAAGTACACTGTATAACTGGTGCTGTTTTACATCATTTGTAATCTTCCTATCATTTCCAGAGACAAAACTAACATTCCCATTTTATATGTGAGAAAACCAAGGCTGAGGATGAGTAATTTGACAATGGAATAAAGTAATAAAATTCATCATAATCAAATTTACTTCTCAGGCTGATCATGAACATTAACTTGAACCCTCAAAATTAAGAAACATGCACTAACATCTGGCCTGCAGGACTATAACATACCTTAGCTAACACATAATACATGAGAGTAGTAAAGGACAAAGCTGGGTAATAAATGGTACTGGAGATCCCACAGGAGGGAGGTTATGCAGGAAGACCTAAGCATTACTAGGAGCCAGGTGCAGTGGTGCACTCTGGGAGGCTGAGGGAAGAGAACCACAAATTCAAACCCAGCCTAGGGATATATGAATTACCAAAGTTGAACAAAGAAGACATAATAATTCTAAACACTCCAATTAACCATCAGTGAAATTGAAAATGTAATTAAAAAATTTACCAATAAAGAAAAATCCAGGTTCCGATGACTTCACTGTTGAATTCTACAAGACATTTAGAGAAGAGCTACTGCAACTTCTCTTTAAACACCTCAATGGAAGGGAAGCAATATTTCCATATTCATTCCTGGAAGCAAGTGTGACTTTGATTTCAAAACCAGGGAAAGACCCAACCAAAAAAGAGAACTACAGGCCAATCACCTAATAAACATAGATGTAAAAATCTTCAATGAGATACTGGCAAACAGAACACAGAGGGTCATATTTATCCTAGGAATGCAAGGATGGTTCAACATATGTAAATCAGTAAATGTAATACACTATATTAACAGAGCCAAGGACAAAAACCATATGATCTTCTCAACAGATGCAGAAAAAACATTGGACAAAATTCAACACCCATTCATGATAAAAAAAAAAAAGCTACAGAAAATTGGAATAGATGGTCTTTATCTCAACTATGAAAAACCAACAGCCAACATCATACTAAATAGTCAAAAACTGAAAACCTTCACACTAAAATCGGGTATAAGACAAGGATGTCCATTATCACCATCCCTGTTCAATATAGTTCTGGAAATATTAGCCACAGCAATTAGACAAGAGAAAGAAATAAAAGGAATAAATAGGGCCAGGGATTTAGCTCAGTGGTGCCACCACCTACACTGCAAGTGCAAGGATCAGAATTCAATCCCCAGTACCAAAAAAAATGAATAAGATAGGAAAAGAAGTATTTCTGTCATCATCTGCTGATGATATGATACTCTTCATAGAAGACACAAAAAATCTCCACCGAAAGACTTCTAGACTCAATTGACAGATTTGGTAGAGTAGCTTGATAAAGGTCAACACTCAAAAATCAAATCCAGGCTGCAGAACTTAAGTGTCCAAATACATTAAAAGGGCTGAGGATACAGCCCATTGCAAAGGCCCTCGGTTCAATCCCCAGTACCACAGAAACAATAGAATACAGTACTATGAAGGAAAACCTGAAATTCAGTTACCTTGAAATGAGAAAGCAGGTTATCAAAAGTCACTATAAGGAGTAAAAACATGCCAGGTATAGTGACACGGGGCTATATAATCCCAGCATTCACAAGGCTGAGGTAGGAGAAATGTGAATTCCAGGCCAGCCAAGACATCTTACAGAGAAACTCAGTTTAAAAAAAAAAAAAAAAGTTACTATCTTTGCAATATATGTGGACTGTGAGAATAAGAAAGGGAAGCCTCTCATAAATCAACAAAGGAAAAGAACCCCACAGAACAATGGGTAAAAACCTGAACAAGCTTCTTAAAAGAGGGCATCTAGATAGCTAATAAGCAGAGACAACTGTGTTCAAATTTAATACCAGGAAAATGCAAATTAAAACTCCAGTAATACACTGTTATTCCCCTATATGCCTGGCAAAATTTTAAGTGCAACAGTAGAAGTACTGGATGAAGTGTGAAGCAAAACAAGTGCTTTCATGAGAGTATAAAATCATTTTTAAAAATATTATGACAAAAATTTACTGGCATGAAAAATATATTTAAGGGCTGGGGATTTAGCTCAATGGTACCACACCTGCCTCACAAGCTCAAGGTCCTGAGTCCAATCCCTGGTACAATAGAAATTATTTTAAACCAAGCATGAAAGTCACACTTATAATCCCAGGACCCTGGGAAGCTGAAGGCTGAAGGATCACAGGAACACAAGTTCAAGCCCAGCCCAGGCAACTTAAATGAGACCTTGTCTCTAAAAGGGAGTGGCTGGCATAGGGTTGCAGCTCAGTGAGAAAGCCCTGAGTTGAATACTTAGTACTGAAAAAAATTTTCACACCAATTCCCCCATTATTCTAGCCCTACATATGTGACGAAAGAAATGTGTGTGCCAGGTCCGGGGATTTAGCTCAGTGGTTCTGCTACCTGCTTCACAAGAGCAAAGACCAGATCTCCGGTACCAAAAAAAGAAAAGAAATATGTGCGCCAGAAATAACCAAGAATGCTCATGACATCACTGCTTGCTTAACACTCTCAAAACTTTATAAAAGTGCATCTACTGACAGAAAATGACTGCATTCCAATACATTCATAAATGAATCCCTCCTTGCATTGAATATTAGGGAATGAGAGCTATAGATCAAACCTCTACAACATGGCGTTCAATGGAAGACAACAAAGGAGCATACACAACCTGATTCTGTAGCAATGACAGTGCAAAGCAGTGATAGACAGGCCTTTGAGGGCTGCCCCAGGAGCTGATGCTGCAGGGAAAGGCATGGGATGGTGGAGTGGGTGTGGGAGAGGTAGTATGAAAGCAAAAAAAAACTAAGATTAATAAATATTAAAAGAAAAATGTATATAATACAAAAATCACAAACCAGACTAGGAGAAAATTTTAGCAGTGTATATAAAAGACAAAGTATTAATATGCAAATAACTAACTTCAATGCAGAGTTACACACCTTAGAATTTAAAAAAAACAAGGATATAAGCAGGCAACTCACAAAAAAGAATCCCAAATGCCTCCTAAGCATAATAAAAAATGTTCCCAGCAACTAGCGATGCTTATTAAAACCACTGAGGTACCATCTCACATCTGTCTGGCCAAAATGTTAAAGCCTAACTAGATGAAGCTTTAACAAGTACCAAGGGTATATTTTACAGAGAGTAAAAAGCTCGCACAACCATTTTACAAAGGCAAATCACAGCAGTCCAAACCTGATATGCCCAGCACCCTGCTCCTAACACAGACTCTAGAGAAAGCCACTGCTCATTATCCTGCCTGCCCACCAAGAGAGGCCTGCCCAGCCTTGGAGATACAGCAGATATCTAAGAGCTACTGCAGTGAATCATCTAGAGCTTTTAAGCATAATGTGGGTAAATCTGACTATACTGAGAGAAAAACACACAAACTGCAAACAAAGAACAAGTAGAGCATGAAAGCATAGAATGCGATCTGGAATTATTTCCTGGTGGAGTAAAATTATGCACAGCGGCTTCAACTATATTTCTAATGTTTTATTAATGGATATAAATTTGCTATTTTGTAATTCTGAAAAAGATCACACAGCCTCTTACCATGTTTTGACAAATAGTGTTTCTTGCACTGTTCTCCTTGGGTTCCTGAAGAATTGTAGCTCTTTGGGTATCGAACAGATGTGTTCTATAGTGTGAGACAGAATATTGGATATAAAATTTTGAAAATAATGTTAGTCTACACATCAGTACAATGAGTGAAACTAAACTCAGCCAGTGATGAGGACACTGTAGGCTTGTTTGGTAGTGTTTTCATTTACCACAGTATGCCAAAGTGGACTAATGTTATCTGGCAATGAACTACACACACAGACAAGCATACATGCAAATACACTCTGACACATACTCATTCTTCAAATTAGGACCCAGCAATCAGTGTAATCAGGAGAACAAGGTCCTTCTGTCAAGGTTGACCTCTTCCAGCAGCTGCCCTGACAACCTCTCTGGCTGGGCCCAGCTCTCCATAGAACTCACTTGCTTTGTTCCTACCACTAGGGTAAGATTCCCTTCTCTTCATTCCCTTGGGATCTGCCCAATACCCAGCCCCTGACTCATGCTCCCAGCGTGCTCCGCATGCCCTGCCAGATGATATGTCCAGCACCTTAGTTTCACTGTGTTGACCTAATCTCCAATCTGTACTCTGTGCTGCCTCAGCTAGACATCCAAGTCCACAGGTTGTCACTCCCACTAATATCAAAATCTGCAATCATCACTAAGTGCAGAAGTTACACTTCAAAGAATTTCAAAGCTTTCCAATAACAAATACACAAAACATGGGGCACTCCACAAAATAATTAGTCTGGCATCTTCAAAAAGTCAGTGCCATTTAGTAAATGCTGAAGTATTTAAGGATGGGACACTATGATTTCTGTCATTACCTTCGATCTGTTCGGCAAAACGTACATAGGTACAGCAAAATGTTCACAGGGCTGAGTCCAGGTCACCACATTCTTTCACCTACTCTACTTTGGGAGGGAGGCTTCCATAATAAAGTGTTTATGAAACAGGAAGAAAATGCCATCAAAGCCTATCTTCCAGCTCATTCTCCTAACACTTTCACCCTGACAGTGACAACATTACATACAGTCAGTCCTATAGTTCACTGAGCACATCTGTGTGCAGGGCTCAGAATCTCGTAGCTTTTTGCCCTCTAACATAAATTCATGGTTCATTATACAGCAGTTACTCCTGTCACATACACTACCAGCTCCTATGTCCCTCTCTCGCATTTAATTGTGTGACCATGCCTCTGCTAATATATACCTCTCTACCACCCTTCACCCAAAAAGTTGAATGAGGAAAACCAGTGTGAAGAGTTCTCACTCAAGTGTAAATAAGTCTCTAATCCAAGTGGGCCCTGGTGCAGCCCAGGCCAAGCCTCCCCTCCCCAGAACCCCTGCTTTCTTCTCTCAGACTACTGCTTCCAGATTACTCCTCCCTCCTGCCTCCCTCTTAGCTGATGATTCCCTGAGAAGGTCCAAGTTTTAGGGAGCCCTCCCTACCAACTGTCACTGATCATCAATCAGCCTAGTCTGGGCCCACCTCTCCTGTCCTGAGGCTGACAGTGGTGCCTGCCCAGGACCACCTGCCATCCATCCATCCCCAGACCTGTGCCAGGACACTGTTGAGTCATTCCCCAGCTTCCTCCTGCAGCAGTGCTCTCCTCTCCACTAAATCAATGCTACCGATACACACACCTGTTCATTTCCTATCTTAAAACATAAAATTCCTTCCCTTCAGCCACTACCCCATTTCTTCAACTCACTGCAGAATGAATCCCTAGGGCCATTTTGGTCCCTAACTATGCCAAGTTCTTTTTTATCCAGACAGGCTCCGCTTCTCAAAACTCCAAGGAACCAGGACGCATCACACCCCATTACAGCACTGAAGA
Organism: Fukomys damarensis; assembly: GCF_012274545.1. NCBI lineage: Eukaryota > Metazoa > Chordata > Mammalia > Rodentia > Bathyergidae > Fukomys > Fukomys damarensis. The sequence continues at coordinate 24,367,476 of NW_022900950.1, forward strand.
TCCTCTTATTGTGCAGCAGCACCTGACAAGGATGCCATCCTCCTCACAAGACTTTCTTCACTAGGCTTCACAGGGACACACACTATGTATCTGTGTGTCTTATCTGTCTGTCTGTCTCTCTTTCTTTATCCCCTCTCCTCTTCCCATTCTCCAGCTGGCTCCTCCCACCCACACTAATGGCCCAACATGCAGCACTTCTTAGGAACCCATGTCATCTCCAGCCAGCACCTCCCTGGTCATCCAGGAAGCTGCTGAGGCAGCATCTCCACACCATGGCAGGGAGGCACTACATTTGTACCATGAGCATCCTGAAAACATTCTGTCTTCCTGTGGTCTCACATAACTCATCATTGGGAACTCCACTACACCAAAGCCCCAGGCTAAACTATAGTTGGAAGTCAAGATCTCTGTGAAGTTCATCAATAAATCTGTTCTGCTATTCACCCCTCCACTGCTGTGACCCCCAACTATGCGTCCACCACCTGGTCTGAATTCCCGCTATTCCTTCCCCTCTACTAGTCAGTCTGGAGGGACACAGTGAACATACTACAAGAAGAAGCAGTCCACCCTAAGCCCCAGGAGCTCCCACACATCAGGCTCCCTGACAGCCTGACCCCAATCCTAGGGCTGTCCTACATGCTGGCCCTTCTGGTTACAGGCATATCCTGCCCTCTCCTGCAGGGCACCCCTCAAATGTAGCAACTCAGGCTCACACTTCTGGCCAGCCCCACCTCACCTTTCCTGCCAAGTCTCAACACTGTCTCCTACACCCACATTGTATATTCATCCACCGTATGTACAGTCTTTCTACCGGAGAGTTTCAGGAGTGTGAGGAGTTCTATTTCATTCAGCGCTTTTCCTCAGGGACATATGCCTCCCATGGCTCAGTAATTCACACAGATACATGAGACCAGACACTTGGTTAGAAAGGAGTCAACACATGTGAGTGCAAAATTTCATCTGCATTTGGCGTTTAAATTGAGTTTATCTGCCTGCTGTATAATGCCTCTGTAAGAATTATAAAAATGAGTTTGAAAGGTACCTGTATATTGTAATACATGAAATTATTTTAACTGTGGTATAATACACATGACCTAAAACTGACTGCCCGCTCAACCAATGTTAAATGTACAGTTCAGCGGCATTAGGTATATTAATAATATTGTACAACCACTACCTTCACCCATCTCCAGAATTTCTTCACCTTCTAATATTGTATCTACTACACCTGTGTCTACTACATCACCTCCTCATGTTCTCCCCAGGCTCTGGCACCCACCACTCCACTTTCTATCCTTATAAATTTCAATGTTCAAAGATTTACCATAACCCCAGATCTGGAAAAACTAGCTAGTAAACCTACCACGGATTCCTCTTTCTTCCCAGCAGTTACACACTGGTAGGCCTTGGGGCTGCTCTCAGTAGCTTCTGCTTTCTTCCAGGCATCCAGTCGGAATCTTTCCATCACTTTTATCTCTTCTCGGAGGTCTGTGTTCTCTCTGACTAACATTTCTATCTGGCTTCTTAGACGGCCATATGAGCTTGACCATTTTGCTTCCTTCCTTTTCAGATCTTCCTGTAAATCTTCTATTTGCTGTTTCAAAGCCTCTCAAATAAAAAAAAGGAAGAAATCCTTGAATTAAAACAATTTAATAAGAAAAGATAAACATCAATGAAACAATAGCCAGCCACAGACAACAGAAAAGAAAGGCTTGATCAGTAAATGATGATAAATTTGTCACAGGAAGGGAAAGGGCAGCAGATTAGAGCCTCAAAGGCAGATACAACACTGCTTTGCACCTGAGCAGCTGACTATAAGAACACAGCATGAGGTAATGGGGACCTAACATAAGATTGTAACTGAAAAGAAAGAAAGGTATCTATGGACAACACCTGGTAAAGAAAAAGTTAGAGCATTCCCTTGACTCCAAAACCAGACAAAAAGTAAAAGTCAGCTAACTATATGCCAATCCCTTCAATGAACATAGATGCAAAAATCCTCAAGATTCCAGAAAAAAGAATGCAACAAGGCATCCCAGAAGATCATACCAAGTAGGGATACAATGATGGTGCAACATACTCAGATTAATAAATGTAATACATGTGCCAGGGATTTAGCTCAGTGGTGCTGCCAAATGCACAAGCAGAAGGTCCTGAATTCAATCCCTGGTAACAATCAATCAATGTAATATACCACATAAATAGGAAGGCAAAAAACACATGATTATCTCAATAGATGCACAAAAACCTTTAACAAATCCAATATCCTTTCATGAGAACAATCCTGAAGATACTTATAGAATCCTTCTCAATCTACCTCAATCTGATAAAACTCATTTATGACAAATCTGCTGCCAACATCACATTAAACAGGGGAAAACTGCAAGTTTTCCCTCTAAAATCAGGAACAAGAATATATACCACTCCTATTCAACATAGTACTTAAAAGCATTAGCCAGAGCAACCAGAAAGTCAAAGAAATAAAAAGGGTACATATAGAAAAGAAGTCAAATTATTCACATTTTTTTTTTTTGGTATCAGGGATCGAACTCAGACCCTTGCGCTTGTGAGGCAGGTGGAACCACTGAGCCAAATCCCCAGCCCATATTCAGATTCTTTACAGAGAAGATTCAGAAAACTCCATCAAAAGACTCACAGATTTAAACACCAAAAAAAACCCCAAAAAATCAAACTCAGAAATGTAGCAAAATACAAAATCAACACACACACACACACACACACACACACACACACACAGACACACAAAATCAATGGCATTATAACACTAATAATTAACTCAGTGAAAAATTAGGAAAATAATACCACTCACAATATCATAAAGAAGCCAGGCATGGTGGCACACGCTTGTAATCCCAACACTTGGGGAGGCTGAGGCAGGAGGATTGATGTGAGTTCGAGACCAGCCTGGGCTACACAGTGAGTTCCAGGTCAGTCCCAACTATGTAGTGAGACCCTGTCTCAAAAAA
>NW_022900950.1:24370653-24371915 GCF_012274545.1 Fukomys damarensis
AAAAAAAAAAAAAAAAAAAAAAAAAAAAACCCGAAAAATTAAATACTTAAGAATTAACCTATGCCAGGCATGATAGTGCACACCTATAATCTAAGCACTTCAGAGGCTAAAGGCACGAAGATCTCCACAAGTTTAAAGCCAGCTTGGGATACACAGTGAATTCAAGGCCAGTCTAAGGTCACAGAAAGACCCTATCTCAAAAGAAGGCAAAAACAAAAAGAAAAAGAAGAAAAATAAATCTAACAAAGGAAGTGCTGTTTTTCTACAACAAAAACTATAGGACTATGAAAAAGGATATTAAAGAGAACATCAGAAAATGGAAAAAGAAAAAGGTATCCCATTCCTGGATAATCAGAAGCAATATTGTCAAAATGCCCATACATCCAAAACTGATACAGAGATTTCACATAATCCCAATAAAAATACCAATAGCATTCTCCTCATGGAACTACAGAAAATAATCCTAAAATCTGTATGGTACCAGAAGAGCAAAACCAATCCTGTATTACAAAAGCAAAGCAGGTGGCACCACAATCCTGGATTTCAAGTTATATTACAAAGCCAATGACAAAAACAGCATGGTACTGGCACAAAAACTGATATGTGGACCAAAGGAACAGACTGGAACAGTGATGGAAAACCTTTTAGAAATTGTGTACTTATTTATCACAAAGTACTAACACTAAAACCTGAATCCTGAAGTTTAAGTTCAGAATAAACAACTGTTATCCAAAATCAGGTGTTGGGGTGATCTGGCTCATGTGCCAATAGAGAGGGTTCTGTGTACCTGCTGCAGCATGCATGCCATAGGTTCGCCATCACTGGATTAGGGGATGCAGAAGAAAACCCAGGCACAGTCAACTATCTGATCTTTGACAAAGGGGCAAAAAAACATAACACTGGAGAAACTGGGAATACTGGATATACATAGGCAGAAGTTTGAAGACAGCCACAGACCTTTCTCATCATGTGTTAAAATCAAAATAGATGAAAGACCTAAATATTAAAACAGACACAATTTTTCTGCTGGAAAATAAAATACATAAAACTCTGAAAGGAATAAGCAAGGACTTCTGAACAGAACCCAAATTATACAATAAGGGCTGGGGATTTAGCTCAGTGGTTCCGGTGCCTGCCCCAAATTATACAAGAAATAACATCAAGAATCAATAAATGGGGATTTAGCTTAGTGGTGCCACATGTGCCTCACAAGTGCAAGGTCCTGAGTTTGATGCCCCATACCAAAAAAAAAAAAAAAAAAA
>NW_022900950.1:24372235-24377927 GCF_012274545.1 Fukomys damarensis
AGGGCAAGGTCTCAAGTTTGAACCCCCAAAAAAAAAAAAAAAAAAAAAAAAACCCACACTGAATTGGATCATATCAAATTAAAAAGCTTCTGCACAGCAAAGGAAACAACCAACAGAGTGGAGAGACAACCTATAGAATAGGAAAAATTTTGCTGGCAATTTCTCAGAGGACTATATAAAGAATTCAAAAAATTCATAACCCAAATAAAAGACTCAATCAAAAAAATGGGCAACTGAAATGAACAGACACATCTCAGGAGTACAAATGGCCAGTAAATACATGGAACACATTTAACATCTCTGAATATTAAAGAAATTAAAATTAAAACAACAGGGAGAGCCTATTTTACTCCAGAAAGAATGGCCATCATCAAGAAATCAAATAATAACAAATATGGGTAAAGCTGCAATGAAAACAAAACCCTACTACATTGTTGGTGGAAATGTAAACTAGAACAACTACTATAGAAATCAATATGGAGATTCCTCAAAAAACTAAAACTAGAATTTCCTTTTGACCTAGCTATTCCCCTTCTAGGTATCTTCCCAAAAGAATGAAGGACATCATAATACAGTGATACATGCCCACTCATGTTTGTAACAGTGCAATTCATAATAGCTAATCGTGGAAGTGACCTATATATCCATCAACTGACGAATGGGTAAAGAAAAGGTAGTACAATGAAGTAATACTCTGCTATGAAAGACAAAGAAGTCATCTGTAGGAAAACAGATGCACCTCGAGATCATGTTAAATGAAACAAATCAGACACACAAGCTTAAATTTAATACTACTGCTTGCTGAGATTATCCAGCATGTATCTGGGTCCTGACTGCCTCCTTTCTCTGCCAGCAAGATCAGAGTCATGCCTTGAATTGGACACTGCCATAAAATAGTTGACCCCAGAAAATAACCACAGGCTTGAAATCACAGAGAAATTTTTTTTCTTTCTTTGCTTTTTTAAAATTTTTGGTAATTTATTTTTATTATTATTATTATATTGTTTCTTTGTGAAGGTTAACATTGTAGTTGTTTTCCTTAGCTTTGATTTTTTCTTTTGTTTTGTTTTGGTACCGGGAATGGAACTCAGGTCCTTGCGCTTGCGAGGCAAGTGCTGGAACCACTGAGCTAAATCCCTGGCCTCTTAGCTTTGTTTTTGTTTTTTCATTCTTTCCTTCCCTCCTGTCTTCTTAACCTGTTTCCTGAAGCTTGGGTAATCTTTCTCTGTGCTTCATCCTGGTTTCTAATCTCTTTTTTCTTCTTTTATTTCTCTAGCTTTTCCTGTTCTCCCTTTTAAATTTTTCAACTCAGGGTAAATATCGCTCTATTGAGTGGATATGTACTGTATATAATTTTCTGATTTGTGTCCAATTTTGTTGTATAACCATAAATCTTGTCCCTGTGGTTAAGGGTGGCAAATTATTAGTTATCATATTCTGTCATTTTCCAGTCTGTGTTCGATGTTATTATTGCTGTTTGTAATATTTTACCCAAGGTGACCCTGTTGCTGTGATCCATTGATCTTCCTTTGTGCCAATACTTGGATTGTCTGGGGGATCATAAACAATACTACACCCCAGTATCAAAGAACTGAGTGCAGGCCAGGGATTTAGCTCAGTGGCACTGTGTCTGCCTCGTAATTACAAGGTCCTGAGTTCCATCCCCAGTACTAAAAAAAAAAAGAAAGAAAAGAACTGGGTGCTAGGCCAAACATTTCATCTCTTAAACAGAAGAGGCAGCATATCCTAAGAGAAATTCAAAGGCCAAAAGCCAGCCACGCCTAGAAGACATCTCTGAAAAATAGTCATTTCCTAAAGAGGTATTGATTCTAATAATAAAGCTACCTGCCATAAGCAATTTAAAGCCTCAACCAATCAGTCAATCAATAAAAATGAACTGAAAAAAATGAGAAAACATGGAAGCAGGATAAACCCCAGATCCCCAATTCACCCAGGGAGTATTGAGGTAGAAGAAACCAAAAGCCATCCAGCTAGACTTTCTGAAATGGTAGCAGTAGAGGTAACAAATCAGATAATTAAGTATATAGACAAAAACAAAATAAAAATTATTACAGGTAGTTAAAGAGATGATGACCATCATGAAGGAAATAGGGACTTCTACAGTAGATATGGATAAAAACAAACAGAGGAGGTTAGGAAAGAACTTGATTCCATAAAACTGATTCAAACTGGGCATGGTGGCACATGCCTATAATCCCAGCACTTGGGAGGTTGAGGCAGGTGGATCTCAACAAGTTCAAAGCCAGTCTGGGCTATACAATAAGTTCAAGGCCAGCCTGAACTACACAGTGACATCCTGTATATTTTTTTTTATTTTTTTAAATAGCAAGGGACCAAAAAAATCAATCTTAACAGCTGCTATGCAAAGAAGAATACATAAGATTAATTGGAAACAATGAAAAATCAGAAGATACCACAAAGGACATTAAAACCTATTCACAGAAGTAATAGCAGAAGACTTTCCAACCACAGAAAAAGAATGTGACATACCAGTAAGTGAGGTATATAAACTTCAAATATCTATGATCAGAAAAGAACTATACCAAGGCATAAAATAATCAAGATTCCAGAAATTCAATGCAAAAACAGAATCTTAAAAGCTGTTGAAGAAACAAATCACCTACAGAGGAAAACCCATCAGAATCACCTATGAAGGAAAACCAGTAATAATCACAGCAGAGTTCTCAACACAAAACTCTTAAGGAGAGTTAGGAATGAAGAAAGCCCTAAAAGAAAACAATCTCCAACCTACAAATTATCTTTCAAAATAAAGAGCACTTAAAGAAACCCATGACTACCAGCACTCCAAAAAATTCTGAAAGATATCCTAGAAAAAAAAAAACAAAAAGAACAACTCTATTGGGCGTGGTGGTGCACACCTATAATCTCAGCACTCAGAAGGCTGAGGCAGTTCAAGGCTAGTTGATGACACTACATACATAGTGCAAGGCCAGCCTGAACTACATAGTGAGACCCTGTTTCAAAAACAACAACAATTTAAAAAAAAAAAACCAATTCCAAGAATCCCAATAGAATGAATCTACCAGACAAGGCAAGCAACTACACAAAGGGAAAACACTATGATGACAAGGATAAATCAATAACTGTCAGTTAAAGTGAATGGTATCAATTTGCCAACCAAAAGAAACATTACAACGGGACAGGATTTAGCTCAGTGGTGCAATGCCTGACAAGCTGAAGGTCCTGAGTTCAATTTCTGGTCCCACCCCTCAAAAAAAACCACCGTGGCAGAATGGATCAAGGAACAAAATTCAACAATATGCTACAAGAAACACATTTCACTTCACTCAAAAATAAAACTCATACACTGAAAGTCAAAGGACAGAAAATAATACTCCATGAAACAGGAACCCAGAAAAAACCTGGACTATTCTATTCGCAAAGTAGATTTCAAACCAAGACTGATCAGAAGAGACAAAGAAGGTCATTACATACTTGTTAAAGGAACAATCCAAAATAAGAGAGAACAATCATAAATATATATGCACTAAATACCAGTGTACCCAACTATATAAAACAAACATTAATGAATATGAAAAATCAGATGAGAGAACAATCATAAATATATATGCACTAAATACCAGGGTACCCAACTATATAAAACAAACATTAATGAATATGAAAAATCAGACGAGCACAAATACAATTGTAAGGGAAGACCTCAATACTCCACTGTCACAAACAGCTCAACTAGACAAAAAAAAATCAACAAAGAAATATCAGAGCTGAACCAAGCCTTTGGACTCAGTAGATATCCAGTGTTCCACCCAACAACAGAATACACATTCTTCTCAGCAAAACACAGGACTTTCTCCAAAACAGACCACATACTATCTCACAGAACATGCTTAAGTAAATGCAAAGAAACTGAAATTACTCCACACATATTATCAGATAATAATGTAAGGAAATTAAAAATCAATGGCAAAAGAAACCACAAAAACTACATAAACAGGGCCAGGGATTTAGCTCGATGGTGCCTCCACATGCCTTGAAAGCACAAGGTCCTGAGTTCAATCCCTGGTACCAAAAAAAAAAAAAAAAAACCTACATAAACGCATGGAAATTAACACCCTCTTGAACAATCAATGAAATTAAAGAAGAAAGTAAGACAGCTAAATAATAATAAGACAACAAATAATAATGTCAACACAACATACCAGAATTTATGGGATGCTTATAATAAAAGGAGTCTTATGGGGGAAATTTATAGCACTGAATTCCCACATCAGAAAAATAGAGCAAGCTCAAATAAATAATCTAATTTTGGGATTTCCTTCCTTTTGTTTTGGTCTTTTAAGACAGGGTCTCACTATGTAATTTAGGCTGATCTTGAACTCACTAAGTAGACCAGGATAGCCTCAAACTTCTGGCAGTCCTCTTGCCTCAGCCTCCCGGGTACTAGGGGTTACAGGCATGTGACACCATACCCAGCTAATAACTTAATTTTGAACCTCAAGGTTCTGGAAAAAAATAAGAGCAAGTTAAACCCAAAGCTCATGCAAGGGAGGAAGTTGCAAATATCAAAGCAGAATTTAATGCAATTGAGACTAAGAAAACAATATAGCCAGGGATTTAGTTCAGTGTGCTGCCACCTCCCTCACAGGCACAAGATCCTGTTTGATCCTGGTATCCAAAAAAAAAAGAAAAGAAAATACAAAGTTTACTCTTGTTTTTAAAGAGTAAATAAAATAAATCCTTAGGCAACCTTATCAAAAGAAGGAAAGAAAAGACCCAAATCCATGCAATTAGGAATGAAAGGGTGAAATTACAACCATTCTTGCATAAATTCACATAATCATCTGTACATACTTTGAGAACCTGTAGTATAATAAGATGGAAAACTCAGAAAAAATGGACAGATTCCTAGATACATATGAATTTAGCCCAGTGGGATTTTAGCTCAGAGATGTTGCGCCCATCTCACAAAATCAAGTCCTGAGTTCAATCCCGGTACCAAAAAAAAAGAACATATAAAATTTCTAAAGACTCAATATCAGTCAATGAAACTGAAGAAATTAAAAAAAAAAAAAACAATAAAGAAAAGCCCAAGTCCTCATAGCATCTCTGCTAAATTCTACAAGAACTTCAGAGAAGATCTAATGCCACTACTCCCCAAAATCTGTAACAAAACTAAAAGGGAAGCAATATTCCCAAAATCACTACTGGAAGTAAAGCATTAAAGTAAGCATTATCCTGATACCAAAACCAGAGGAGGATCCAACCAAAAAAGAGAAGTATAAGCCAATCTCTTTGATGAAAATAGATGCAAAATTCTCAATAAAATACTGACAAAGCCAGGCATAGTGGCACATGCCTGTAATCCCAGCACTTGGGAGGCGGAAGCCCAAGGATCACAGTGAGTTCAACAAGACCAGCCTGGGCTACATAATGAGTGCCAGGTCAGTCTAAACTACACTGTAAGACCCTGTCTCAAAAAACAAAAATATATATATATATAAAATATTGACAAACAGACTGCAGCAAATCAGCAAATTTTATACAAGCCAGGCATTGTGGTGCACACCTGTAATCCCAGCACTCGGGAGGCTGAGGCAGGAGGATCACTGTGAGTTCGAGACCAGCCTGGGCTACACAGTGAATTCCAGATCAGTCTCAACTACATAACGAGATCCTGTCTCAAAAAAAA
>NW_022900950.1:24377966-24389406 GCF_012274545.1 Fukomys damarensis
ATGATCTAAAAAAAAAAAAAAAAAAAAAAAAAAAAAAAAAAAAGGAAACAAAATTTTATACAAGTAGGATTCATCCCAGGGTTACAGAGCTGGTTCAACCTATGCAAATCAATAAATGTAATACACAACCATGTTTATAGCCGCACAATTTATAATAGCTAAATCTTGGAAACAATCCAAATGCCCATCAACTGGTGACTAGATAAAGAGTACTACTCAGCCATAAAGAATGACAGAGACATTGATAGCTAAATGGATGCACATTGAGGCCATACTCTTAAGTGAAATAAACAGGATACACATGTGTAAATACCAACTAGTTTCTCTCACGTGAGAAACTGAAAGTGTAAATGAGGACTGAAATGTATAATAAATAATGTAAAATAGGAAGAAAAGGTCCAAAGAGGAAGGGAAAGGGGAAGTAGTAGGAGGGAGGAAAGAAGGGATAGGGGAAAAAAAAAGGGAAAAGGAAAAAGCAGAAAGTCTTTGTAAATGGGAAGGGATGGGAGGCTGAAGGGAGGGAATGGGAATGGGTAAAAAATAAGAACAAAGAGAGATTATTGCAAAGATTACTGCAACAGGTCTTATCTCAAACTGATAAACCATCTATGACAAACCAACAGTGAACATCATATTAAATGGTTAAATACTGGAAGCTTTCACTCCAAAATCAGGAACAAGACAAGGATGTCCACTACCACCACTCCTGTTCACTATAGTTCTGGAAATATCAGCCAGAGCAATTAGACAAGAGAAAGAAATGAATATGGAAAGGAAAGGAAAAAGTGAAATTATCATTACTGCTGATGACATGATACTATACATCAAAGACCCAAAAACTCCATGACAGGGCTGGGGATTTAGCTCAGTGGCACCATACCTGCCTCGCAAGTGCAAGGTCTTGAGTTAGATCCTCAGTGGGGTGGGGGGTGGACACTCCACAAAAAAAACTCCTAGAATTAATAACCAAATTCAGTAGCGTAGCAGGATACAAAGTCAACACTCAAAAGTCAAAAGCATTCCTACACCCAAATAACAAACTCATTGAGAGAATAATTAGGGAAACAGTATCTTTCACAATAGCATCAAAGAATAGAAAATACCATACATCATGTAAAAGTACAAGAACCCAGTGATGAATGTAACTGTATTGTTTACCTTAAATGTACCAATAAACTTAATGGAAAAAAAGGAAGTAAAATAAAATAAATGAATACTGAAAAAATCTTAGCAATCTAACAAAGCAAGTGAAAGAGCTTTATACTGAAAAGTATAGTACTCTGAAAAAGGAAATCAAGAAAACTGAAAAACCCAAAGATATCCCCCATTTTTTTTGATAAGCAGAACCAACATAGTGAAAATGGCTATACTTCCAAAATTAGTGCATAGATTCAATGCAATCCCAATCAAAATACCAATAGCATGCCTCAAAGAATTACAGAAAACAATCCTAAAATTCATACAGAGCCAGAAGAGAACTATAGAATAGTAAAAGCGATTCTGGGAAACAAAGGCAAGACAGGGGACATCACTGTGGAATTTATACCACGAAGCTACAGTAGTAAAAACAGCATGGCAATGGCAAAAAAACAGACCCAAGGATCAATGAAACACAACAGGAGATATAAAAACAACTCCAGGAATACTCAGCCACCTTATTTTTGACAAAGGGTCCAAACACCTTCACTGGAAGAAAGACAGCCTCTTTAATAATGGTGCTGGAAAAATTGGCTTTCTATATGCCAAAAATTGAACCTGGACCAGTATTTCTTACATGCACTAAACTAAAATCAAAATGGATCAAAGATCTAAATATTAAAATAGAAACATTTAATCTGCTGGATGACAGAATAGGTAAAACTCTTGAAGACACAGATTTAGGCAGACTTTATGACAAAAAAAATTGCACATGAAATATTACAAAGAGTCAACAACTGGGGTCACATCCAATTAAAAAGCTTTTGCACAGCAAAAGAAATCACCAAAAGAATAAAGAGAACACCAACAGAATGGGAAAAAAATTTTACCAGCTCTTCTTCAGACAAAGAACTAATATCTGTAATATATAAAGAACTCAAAAAAATCAGACCCACCCAAATTCAAAGACTCAATCCAAAAATGGTCATCCAAAATGAATAGACAAGGCTGGGGATTTAGCTCAGTGGCATCGTGCCTGCCTCACAAGCTTAAGGTCCTGAGTTTGATCCCCAGTACCAAAAACAAACAAACCCAAAAACAAAATGAATAGACACTTCTCAGATGAAGAAGTACAAACAGCAAATATATGAGAAAATGCTCAACATCACTGGTCATTCGAGAAGTGCAAATTTAAACAACACTGAAATTCCGTCTCACTCCAGAAAGAATGGCTATCATCAAAAAATTAACCAATAACAAATGCTGGTGAGACTGTGGGAAAAAAAGGACCTTCTCCATTGTTGGGAGTGTAAACTGCTACAACCACTATAGAAATCAGTATAAAGATTCCTCAAAAAGCAAACTAGAAGTTCCATGTGACACAGCTCTTCACTTTCTAGGTATCTACCTGAAACAGTTAAAAGCATCCTACCACAGTGATATTACACATGCTGTGTTTATAATAATAGCTGAATCTTAGACCCAGCCCATATGCCCATCAATGGATGAATTGAATAAAAAAAATTTTTTTGGTATGTATATACAGTGCAGTATTACTCAGCCATAAAAATAAACTTGAGTCATTTGTAGGTAAATGAATGCACTTGACAAATATCACAATGTTCCCCTTCTGTGAAAAACCCTAAGGCTAAGTAAGGAGCAAAATGGAGAACAGATACTGGAAGTAGAAAGAGCACGTTCTAATGGGAAGGGGAACAAGGGAGGGAAGAGGAGAAAGGGAAGAGTAGGGAAAAGGGATTTTTAAAAAATTGAAGGAAAAATGAAAACAAAGCTTCTGTAAATGGGGAGGAGAAGGACGAAGGGAGGGGAGAGAAATAGGAAAAAAAAGAATAAGATATATTATGTACAGGTACAAATTCCCTGTGATAAATGTGAGCACTATGTATGGCAAATATGTACTAAAAAAATAAATACAAAAAAATGAACTTGTTGAGAAAGAAATCTGGAAACAATTCCAGTCATAAAATCTTCAAAAATATTAAATACCTAGGCGTCTACCTACCCAAGGCGGTAAAAGACCTCTATGAAAATCACAAAGCTCTCAAGAAAGGAATTGAAGAGGACATCAGAAAATGTGAAGAAATCCCTTGTTCTTGGATTGGAAGAATCGGTATTATTAAAAATGGCCATACTACCAAAAGCAATCTATAGAATCAATCCAATCTCTACTAAAACCCCAAGTAGAAAAAGCAATCCTGAATTTTATTTGGAATAAGAAAAGACCCAAAATAGCCAAAGCAACCCTGAACTAAAAGAACAAGGCTGGAGGCATCACAACACTGAATTTCAAATTATAATACAAAAACTACTGTAATACAAAAACAAAATGGTACTGGCACAAAAACAAAAATACAAAACAGAAGACGCAAAAGCAAATCCAAGCACCTCAGCCATCTGATTTTTGAAAGAGGGGCCAAAAGCATGCCAAAGAAAAAAAAAACTGGAGACTTACATGCAAAAAATTGAATAGATCTCTATCTCTCATCCTTTATCAAAATCAAATCAAAGTAGACCAAAGGCATAGATATGAAATTAGAAACATTGGAACTGCTAGAAGACAATATAGGGGAACACTTGAAGCCATAAGCACAGGCAGACTCCTGAACAGGAAATCTAAGAATCAACAAATGGGCCTACAAATTTAAAATGTTTCTGCACACCAAAAGAAACAAGAATGAAGACAACCCACTAAGCCAGGCATGGTGGTGCACAATTATAATGCTAGCTACTCAGAAGCTGAAGTAGAGAAGGACTACCACCAAGTTTGTGGTCAGCCTGAGCTACATAGTGAGTTTAAGGCCAGACTGAATTATACAGTGAGACCCTGTCTCGCAAAAAAAACAAAGGGAGGGGAAGTGCATGAGTGAGCTGGGGATTCAGCTCAGTGGCACCATGCCTGCCTTGTAAGCACCTCCTGTTGTTCAATCCCTGGTACTGAAAGAAAAAGAAAGATAACCTACTAAACAGGAGAAAATCTTTGCTAGCTATTCTTCTAAGAGGTCTTTAATATCTTTTTGTTTTGTTCAATTTTTTTCTATGGGGTTTTCTTCGGGATAGGACAGGGTCTCACTGTATAATTCAGGCTAGCTTTAAATTTGCAGTGATCCTTCTGCCTCAGATTCCTGGGTGCTGGAATTATAGGCAGGAGTCATGCCTGGAGAGGATTAGTATCTAGACTATATAAAGAAGTTAAAAGATTAACCTCCCCATCAAACAGTGACTTGAATAAAAAAGTAGACAAATAAGGCTGTGGATGTAGTAGTTCAGTGCTGCCACCACCTGTCTCTCAAGGCAAGGTCCCAAGTACAATCCCCAATACCAAAAAAAAAAAAGTAGGCAAAAGAACTAAATAGATACTCCTCAAATGTCTGAATGACCAAATGTACAACAAGTCTAGTCATCAGAAAAATTAAAACTAAAACTACTTTCAGACTCCACTTCACCTCAGTCAGAATATCTATTATCAAGCATACCAAAAAACCACTATGTATGTAGTACAGCACACCTATAATTCCAGCACTTTGGGAAGTTGAGGCAAAAGGATTGCAAATTCAAATTCTGCCTCGGCAACTTAGCAAGATCTGTCTCAAAATAAAAAGGGCTGGGGATTTAACTCAGTGCAAAGGCCCTAAGTTCAATCCCCAGTACCAGAAAAAAAACAAACTGAATGGTGGGAAAGATGCAGGGAAAAAGGAAACGTTCTACATCTTTGGCAGGAAAGTAAACTAGTACAACTGCTATGGAAATCAGTATCGAAACTCCATGAAAGACTAAAAACATTTCACCAAGTTATACTATTCTTCAGCATATTCCTGACAGAATTACAAAATACATACTTTAGTGGTACATGCACATCCATGTTAATAACAGCTCAATTCACAACAGCTGAGTTGTAGAAACAGCCTAGATGCCTGTCAACAGATGAACAAACAAATGGAGCATATACACACAATGGGATATTACTCAGCCATAAAAAGAAACAAAATCATGTCATTGCAAGAAAACTGAATTAGGAACTACAGTATTGAGCTGGGAATGGTAGCACATGACTATAATGCCAACACTGCGGGAGGCGAAAGTGGGAGGATCACAAGTTTGAGCCCAGCCAAGACAACTTAGTGACTTAGCAAGACCTTGTCTTGAAAATTACAAAAGGGGCTAGAGATACAGCTCGGTGCAAAGGGCCTTAAAAAAAAATCATGTTTAGTGAAATTAGCTATAGCCAGACTCAGAAAGTTTAAATATCACGTGTTCTTATATGAGAAACCTAAAACATACATAAACACGTAATTAAAAATAAAAGAAGACAGGAAACCAGGAGTAGCCTTCTGGTGACAGGTAAAGGGTCAAGCAGGAAGAGAGACAACAGGGAGGAGAGGGGACAAAGAGATGGAAATTGATTAAGCTAGGTTAAATGCTTGAAACTTCCCAAAATAAACCCCATTGTTAAGTAATATTAACATGCCCTAATCAATTTTTAAAAAGAGAAATATAGAATGACTTCAGTATTCTACCACTAATATAAAAAGAAAAAATCCAGCCAGGCATAGTGGTGCATATTTGCAATTCCAGCCATTCAAGAGGCTGATGCAGAAATATTACAAGTCTGAGTTTTGCTTTGGCAAATCAGTGACTTAGTGAGACTCTGTCTCAAAAATAAAAAAAGCTGAGGGGACAGGGATTTAGCTCAGTGGTGCACAAGGTCCTGAGTTCAATCCCCGATACAAAAAAAAAAGAAAGAGCCAAGGATGCAGCTTAGTGTGAAGGGCCTGAGTTCAATCTCCTGTACTGCAAAAAAGAGAAAGAAAGGGGGGTGGGGGTGACTGAATGCAGGGGGACATGTATAGCAGACTTGATAAACACACACAAGATTGTTAACACTGGCTGCCTCAGGAGAGCTGAATTAGAATGTAAACAAATAAAATGAAAAAAGATACCCTTAAGCTATTGGAAAAATCAGGGTATGGACTAGTCATTGATGTGAAGGCCATTATGTGTGATAAAGGCACTAAATA
Organism: Fukomys damarensis; assembly: GCF_012274545.1. Lineage (NCBI taxonomy): Eukaryota > Metazoa > Chordata > Mammalia > Rodentia > Bathyergidae > Fukomys > Fukomys damarensis. The sequence goes on from NW_022900950.1 coordinate 24,384,140, forward strand.
CTTTTTTTTTGTATCAGGAATCAAACTCAGCGTCTCACGCTTGCCAGACAGACACTGCACCTCTGAGCTACATTCCCAGACACTAATTACATTTGTGAATGGTATCTCTCAGAGACATGTTGGGTGTGAAATCTAATTATTTTTAGATAAAATGAGGGAAAGGGTTGGGTTGGGTAGTGCTGTCACCCACGAGGCTCCTCATGTAACAAGGTTCAGGAGCTCAGACTGGGAAGGCAAGGCGCAGAATCACCAGGCAGACTCTGGGGAGGTTTCTGGAACGCTTCCGTTTTATTGAGGAAATGTACAGACTTAAATAGGGTAAAGTGGGGTGGAGCCAGAGTGGTGCTATTGGATCACTATTGGATAGGGTAAGGCAGTGGTGGAGCCAGGGTGAAGTGAGGATATTTGGCACAACATTATTGGCCACATGTTAATTTTTGGATTGTATGTTTTAGGGGCTGAGGCCAATGGAGTCAGGACTTTGGAGGTTTTTCAGAGGAACAGTTTATCTGTCTAAGGTCAGATCTCTACACACCCGAGGGGGCGGATTATTCCAACCCTAACAGGCCTCGGAGTTTTCTCAGGAAAGATGGGTGCGGGGCTCCTGACTCAGCCAGACACGAACCTGATCCTCATTTCCCCCTTTTGTCTTTGACTCCAGAGCCTCTGCCAAAAGGACCACATTTTTATGATTTTGTTACTGGCACATCTGGTCTTTAAAATAAAGAACAATAACAATATGCCAAACAAGGTTAATATATATGGGGATCCCAATATCAATCCACGTATCCACCTACACAAATTATTTCATCCAGCCTGAATTTTTTACCAAATGGTATCCCACACATTATTTAAACTTACATCTAACACTTGGGTAATAATTCCTCCCAAACTAAGTTTAATTGGATTTGTAAACTGAGTATGGCTGCGTGGACATCTTGAAATAGCAGTGCGGTCTTTTTGAAGGCTTAGGTGATATTTTTTGTTAGCTGGTTGAGTGTTGCTGCTGTCGCCACTTGATTTTGTGAGGTGACTTTTGCTGTTGTTGTGGTGGAAACAGCTGCCACCATGGAAACAACGACAGCAATAAGGGCGGAAATTTCAAAATCTTTCTTATTGTGTGTCTGAGGTAGGTTTTTGTCCTGCCTGTGCTGAATTTGTTGTCAAAGCTACACAAAGGAGTACTACCATCACGGATCCAGAGGTGCGTTTGGGTGTTCCAGGTGGAGCCGTATCCAGTGCTTGGTTACAGAGGGCCTTGAGAGCACCCCATGTAACAGAGTGGGGTTTTTATGAGACAGGGTGGTCTTGAACTTCCTATGTAGGCCAAGCTGGCCTTCAACCCCTATCTAGGGCTACAAGTGTGCACCACTGCACCACCCTGGGATTTCATTTTAAATATTCCAGATTGCAGAGAAAAGAAAGAGTACAAAGGAAAAGAGAGAAGAACTCAGGAAGACAAGATGATCAATGACAAAGCAGAGGAATTCATGACATTCTTGCTACTTTTATGTTCTTTGAAATTCTCTATAATATAAAAAAAGTTGTTTGTTTTTTTTTTAACAAAGAGGTGAACAGGTGGCCAAGACAAAAGTGAGGGATTTCACTACATACATTTTTGTAACCTCTGAATTGCAATATATTTATATTACCTTTAAAAGTAAAAATGTCTAAAGATTTTAAAAAATCTACCATATTACATTTAGCACACCAAGGGGCCGGGGATTTAACTCAGTGGTTCCGACACCTGCCTTGCAAGTGCAAGGTCCAGAATTTGATCCCCAATACCAAACATAAAAAATTTAGCATGCCAAACATCAACCAAAACTTATTAGCACAAATTCTTCCCACAAATATATTTAACAGAATTAAAAACCTTGTGTGATATGGCATGCAGTAACTAAAGCTGTAAGGTATATAGATGAATTGCTCAACGACACAACAGGACATGAGAAAGGAAGGATGCAGAGGGTGGAACTCAAAAACATTATTACTTAAAAAGCAGAAAGGGACCAGGATTTAGCTCAGTGGTTCCACCACCTGCCTTGCAAGAGCATTTGATCCCCAGTACTAAAAATAAACAAATAAATAAAAAAAACAAAAAGTAGAAAGTAAGAGACAATCTTGCATTTTATGTAGAAATAATGGATACCCTTTAAAATTTTTATTTTGATAAGTTGAAGCTTTAAGTTCGACACATCTATTTTCTTTTATACTTGCTCATTGTGCCCTGAATTAGAAATCTTTGCATATGCCAATGTCACAAATATCTTTGTGTTATATCTTTAGCACACCTTCAATATTAGAAAAAAACAAACATATTGTACTAGTTAGAAATCAGGCTGTAAAAGATGTCCCAGATGCACTGTCCTAGACAGATTATATTTTGAATGAACGAATAATGGATTAATACCCAATTTCTCTATGATGTATCAAATAATTCTAACAAGATTTTTGCCTTTACTAACTTATAAATAGCTAGTATACCTGTATTTCTTCACGTTCTTTTTTATCTGGAAAAGTTCTTGCAGCTGTAGTATACTTTTCAAAAACTTTACGCTCCTTTTGTAGCTTCCTCATTTCCTCTTTTTTAAATTCTTCTATTCGAGCCAATTCTTTTGCTTTCTGTTGCTCAAAGTCTGCAGTTTCTCTCCTATAATGACCAAGCCATGTTATCATCTTAAGGGGAACATGTCAAATATATTAATTCACATGTGCACCAAAATGAAATCCAGTGCTAGTCTAGGAGATGCTGGTCCTAGTTAATCCACAAGCCTGAAACTCTAGCCCATCACTCACCCTGTCATTCAACCAACAAGCATCCACTGAGTGTCCACTATGCAGCCCACACACTACTAAGCAGTTTGAAACCACAATCAAAACAAAACAAAAATCCTTACTCCCATGAAGCTTCTTACAGTCTAATGAAGAAGACAGGCAATAAACAAAAGTACAGAATATTAAAAGCACAGAAAATAAAGAAAGGAAGTCAGGAAATGTAAGGATGAGAGTCTGAAAACCTGGATGAAATCAACTAGCTGGAACAAGCCAGAAGTAAAGCCAGGTGGAAGTGAGAAGAAGCCACAAGGCTATCTGTACAAACACTACAGAAGGAGTACCAAGTGCCAAAGCCCTGGGGTAGGAATGGGCCCGGGGTGCTCAGACAACAGTCAGGAGACCAGTGTGGCTAAAACAGACTGAGCAAGGGACAGACAATAGAAGGTGTCAAAAAATAAAGAGGATAGATTAATGCGGGTCTTAAAGAGACCCAACGGAGGATGTTGGCATCTACCACAGAAAGCTGATCCAACAGTCTTACCCAAGGTTAGCACTAGATACCATGGAAGAGCAGGGAGAAACAAGAAAGACCAGCAAAGGACAGTGAGGAAGCAAATGTTATCACAAGAGACAGAGGATGGGGACCTGGTAAAGAATGGCACCTCTGGGCATGGTGTGAAGTGATCCAGTTATACAGAGAATGAGAGAACAACCAAAGTACGAAACATGACTCCAAGGTTTTTGGCCTAAGCAACTGGAAGAAAAGACTTGATGTTTGCTGAGACGGGGAAAACTATGAGATAATTTTGCAAAGGAATACCAGGAGCTAATTTTTTATAATAACCAATGTGAAATATTTATCAGCTCCCTCAACAGAGAGACTTGACTAGGCACCTGGATAGGAAATGTAGGCTGGAGATTTGAGGCATGGTAGCAACAGATGTTATTTAAGGGCTGCAGAATGGATAATCACTAAGGAGAATTTGGCTGAGGGTATAATTCACTGGTACATGTTTAGCCCGGAGGTCAATTCCCAGCACAAAAACAAAACAATGCAGAAAAGATACTTGAGGGCCTGGGGATTTGGCTCAGTGGCATCACACCTAACTCACAAGGACAAGGTCCTGAGTTCAATCCCCAGTACTGAAAAAGAAAAAGAAAAGATAAACTGGACGGGACTTGGGATAGCTCAGTGGTAGAGCCTGCCTAGTATGTGTGAAGTACATACTGGGTTCAATTCTCAGCACCAAAAAATTTTCACATTTGACAAAATATTCAGAACTTCTATAAGGTACAAAGGCAAAAATGAGGGAAAAATACTTAGAGCACATTTGACAAAGGTTTAACATTATCAATAAATCTACATAAAAACCCCACTATTAGTAGTCAAAAATCCTCTAGAAAAAAAAGCAAAGGTCACAAAGAAATTTACAGCATTTGATCACTAAACAGAAAAGTACACTCAGCTTTATCATTAAATAAATGCAAATTTAAAGAGATGAAAAATGAAATTACTGTATCAGCAGGTTGGCAAGATTTTAAAGACTGAGAATGTTCCACTCCAGTGATGGGGAAAGCCAATGAGAGGGAGCCTCAGCTTCAGGACGGGACAGCAGAAGCTCTTGAAATTCATCATGAGGAAGGTGTAGCCTGACCTATACGATGATATTCCTTGCAAGATAATTTACTAGTAGTCAATATTATAAATATTTAATTTCCATGAATAGACTGGCAAAAAATTTACCACAGCACTCACATAATACTGTCATTTTAAGGACTCAGAATACTTGGGTGCACTACCATAGTAAGTCTAGGGCCAGGGATTGCTGAGTGGCACCATGCCTGCCTCGCAAGCGCAAGGTGCTGAGTTCGATTCCCAGTACCTAAAAAAAAAAGAACTCTGTTAACATTGTTAAACTGCAGATTAAGGAACAAGATGTACTGGGCCAGGGATTTAGCTCAGTGGTTCCACTGCCTGCCTCATAAGCACAAGGACCCGGGTTCGATCCCTGGTACCCACCCCCACAAAAACTGTACAACAGAAGTCAGGGCCTGCAGCTCAGGGATTGGCTGGACTTGTGGCTGGCATTTACTAAGAAGGTGAACTTGAACCACTTTAACTCCCCAGTGGCTCAGTTTCCTTCTCTATAAAATGAGAAAGCTAATATAATCCCTAAAGTCAAAGTTTGAAAGTGGCTGAGGACAGAGCTTGGCACAGTGAAAGTCCTAAAAAAAAAATCATAGGGCCAGGGGTTTAGCAGAGTGCCACTGCACCTGCCTTGCAAGCACAAAGTCCCAAGTTCAATCCTTGATATGAGAAGGAAAAAAGGAAAAAAAAAAAATCATTTATGATTTAAATGTTCTTTATAAGAAAAATATAGCCAGGTGTGGTGGCATACACTTGTGATCCTACCACTTGGGAAGGTGAGGTAGGAGGATCGTTGTGAGTTCAAGGTCAGCTAGGCTACATAGTGAATTCAAGGTTAGCC